>NC_034176.2:4323638-4341138 GCF_002021735.2 Oncorhynchus kisutch | reverse complement strand
GTCTTGCCTACACCTAGCGACCTGTTTTATTTAAATGATATGAGCAAATAATATTCAATTTTATATCGAACGGCAAGACAGACAAAATTAAAGGTCCGTATTTATATAATGAATATGAATCCGGAGGGCAGAAATGATTAAATATTAAAGCATTAGACCTCTCACTAAAGGCATCAGTCATACAAAAGTTATACTTGAATCCAAACTGGTTCTCTAGCAGATTAGTAAAAATGTCTCATTCCATGTTCAAGAAAGGCCTTTTTCACTTTATTCAGATTATAACCTCTAACTTTCGGTTATTTGAAAATGAAATAATCTCTAAAATATCGCTACAGAGGGTAGTGTGTACGGCCCAGTATATCACTGGGGCCAAGCTTCCATCCTTCTACAACCTATATACTAGGCGGTGCAGAGGAAGGCCCAAAAAATTGACCAAGACTCCAATCATCCACTTTTCTCTCTTATACCACACAACAAGCGGTACCGGAGCGCCAAATCTAGGTCCAAAAGGCTGCTTAACAGCTTCTACCACCCCTTTTGGGGGGTGGTACTCGCTGTTTATTATCTATGCATAGTCACTTTACTCCTACCTACATGTACAGATTACCTCGACTGACCTGTACCCCCGCACATTAACTCGGTACCGGTTCCCCCTGTATATACAGTTGAAGTCAGAATTCACATACACCTTAGCCAAATACATTTAAACTCAGTTTTTCACAATTCCTGACATTTAATCCTGGTAAAAATTCCCTGCACTTTATTTTAAGAATGTGAAATGTCAGAATAATAGGAGAGAGAATGATTTATTTCAGCTTTTATTTCTTTCATCACATCCCCAGTGGGTCAGAAGTTTACATACACTCAATTAGTATTTGGTAGCATTACCTTTAAATTGTTTAACTTGGGTCAAATGTTTCAGGTAGCCTTCCACAAGCTTCCCACAATAAGGTGGGTGAATTTTGGCCCATTCCTCCTGACAGAGCTGGTGTAACTGAGTCAGGTTTGTAGGCCTCCTTGCTCGCACACACTTTTTCAGTTCTGCCCACAGATTTTCTATGGGATTGAGGTCAGGGCTTTGTGATGGCCACTCCAATACCTTGACTTTGTTGTCCTTAAGCCATTTTGCCACAACTTTGGAAGTTTTCTTGGGGTCATTGTCCATTTGGAAGACCCATTTGCGACCAAGCTTTAACTTCCTGACTGATGTCAGGAATGATGTGCTTCCAAATGAACCAGAACCTACATCCACAGGTACACCTCCAATTGACTCAAATGATGTCAGTCAGCCTATCAGAAGCTTCTAAAGCCATGACATACTTTTCTAGAATTTTCCAAGCTGTTTAAAGGCACAGTCAATTTAGTGTATGTTAACTTCTGACCCACTGGAATTGTGATACAGTGAATTATAAGTGAAATAATCTGTCTGTAAACAAGTGTTGGAAACATTACATGTGTCATGCACAAAGTAGATGTCCTAACCGACTTGCCAAAACTATAGTTTGTCAACAAGAAATTTGTGGAGTGGTTGAAAAATTTGTTTTAATGACTCCAACCTAACACAGAACCCAAACCGGCTGCGCGCCTGCGCCATCGTGTATACATTTATTTTCACCCCCTACACCAAACGCAATCACCGCACGCAGGTTAAAATATCAAAACAAACTGAACCAATGACAATTTGGGGACAGGTCGAAAAGCATGGTTAAGGGCTTGTAAGTAAGCATTTCACAGTCAGGTCTACCTACACCTGTTGTATTCGGGGTGTGTTGTGACACGAAGTTTGATTTGATTTGAAATAGATGGGAGGGGGGGTTGAGGGTAGCTGAAGGATGGGAGTAAAAACAAACAAAAGGTAACTCATGTAAAATAGATTGTGTCCGTAAAACGTATATTGTATGTATAAGCTGGAAGTAGAAAGCTAAGTGTTGTTGTTCACTAGTTTACTCCAATTAGGGAAGGGCCGGTAGGGTTTGTGGAAAATAATAAAGGAAAATATATTTCAAAGATGTGTGTGATACATACATATATATATAAATATGTATTTTACATGTATATGTGTGTACGTATGTATGAATGTGTAATGTTTTGTATATATATATATACAGAAAAATATATGGAGAATTGGAAATGATGCAGACAATTACTTTGATGGAAGCTACAATCTATCTACAATTTTAAAGATGATCTACCCCTAAACAGGAGATGTAAAATATACAGAAGCACCTGTTATATCGGATTTTTTTGCATCTCTAGAAACGACTTACCGTTTAGACGGGGTAGGCTACAATGTTTCTTCGTAAACCTATTCCTGCAGGAATTAAAGGTTTGGTGGTTGTATGTAAAATGTTCAAAGATAAGAAAATATTTTCGGTCTAAATCCCGAATGAAATGTCAGCTCTGAAAGCATCCAGGCTCCGGAAAATGGTCCCAAATATGTCGCAATTAAAGTCGTATTCCTATACTTGCTATGTCGTGATCTTAAGTATTATCTTTTCGTTCCAGGTTTTGGAAAGGTACGTCTTGTTCGAACATAAAAAATGCCGATTTTACAACAACAGGATGGCGGTATTGAGATATCCGAGGCTGCCCTAAAGTAGGAACATGGAACCGGGTCTACTGTACACCACATTCTTCTTTTCCATTGGTTTATTTCTTAGAAGGCGGGAGTACTGGTTACTGTACATTGAAGTTTGATTGGCTATGTGAGTTGTCATTCTGCACACAGTTTTTTTTTCTTAAATTTTTTAAAATATATTTATAGGTCAATATTCTCATCTACAATACATAATCGATTTATGAATATTTGGATAGGTCTTGAATAATTATAAAAAATATGAATAACATATGTTTACAGAACAGCTGATATTCAGCCAATTAAAACAAGCAGAATATACGTCTTTTGGGGGGATGGACATTGGGACTTTCACGTTTTACTGTTATGTGCACAAGTACAGTGAACTGCCTTTCTTGCATGCTCTTGTAACGGATATGAAACGCTAGCTTAGTTAGCAGTGGTGCAGCGCTAAATAGTGTTTCAATCGGTGACGTCACTTGCTCTGAGACCTTGAAGTAGTGTTTCCCCTCTGCAAGTGTCTCGGCTTTAGTGTAGCGATGGGTAACGACGGGTGACTGTTGTTGATCTGTGCAGAGGGTCCCGGGTATGGGCGAGGGGAAGGTCTAAAGTTATACTGTTACTTACACTCTTTCTAACAATGCAGCATTCAATATCAGTATGCAAAAAAGTAACGTGGAACAAAAACACACAAGAAATAAGAAGAACATGATACAAACATTAAATTGCATTATTGTGAGCTGTTTAACTTTCAAGCCTTTACCAAGGCCCCCTGTGATTCCCCCAGGGAAAATATCCTACCCCACAACTCACCCATGTGGCGAGGCTAGGTGGAAGAGAGATGTGCTAGGAGTCTCCCTCCAGCCCTATAGCAGGCCCTAAATCATAGCTTACTGCACGAACTCTGCCATGGCTCCAAGGACAAAGCCTATGGGAAAATGAATGGAGTTTTTGTAGGGTTTTTGAGTTAAATGCTGAAAACAAGGTCTGGGGTAAACACAGGTTTAGGATATCTTAAACATTTTGTTCTTTTGAGATACTCTTCAGCTAATTTAACTTTTTGTGAAGTTGAAGCATTTATGTAATTTTTTAAAAAGTACCTAAAGGCCTCATAATTCATAAAGGTCATGTTAACTAACTGAAATTATCTGATATTTTCTCCATTAATTTCCCCCATAAGGATGGCTGAACGAACCAGAGGTAACTCATTTCTGGGTTTTAGGACTACAAGCTGGCGAGATCTATAGATGCCGCGTTTACGTACAAATCGGAACTAGGAAACTGGGACATTTTCGACTTGGTAAATGGTTGTAGTTAATCACATGTCTCGTTCAACGAATTAGCGAGTTTCCTAATCCGACTAGTATGTGAACGCTGTACGGGTACCACAGTATGCCCCATAATACCCATAAAACCTAGCGGTCAAATACGGAAATGGTTCCAATCGTTTTTCTACCATTCATTTTTCCCATAGGGGATTTAAGAAACACTTCATATAGGCTGTGTTTCTTATAGGCTTACCCTGGCGTGACGTTTTGATAATCATGTAAATGTATCTCGGACAAGGTGACTTTTGTCAATATATTTACTTATATTCCCCGTCCAAAACATTAAAAAAAAATGAAATGCTAATTAGCTGCTAATGTGGCTATCGTGTAGAACTACAAATGCCTCAAGCTTCATAACGCTCACCAGGGTCATGATGATCTGTGACTGCCGAATCGAGGTGAAGGTAAGAATCTCTGCATTAACACTCACCAGGGTCATGATGATCTGTGACTGCCGAATCGAGGTGAAGGTAAGAATCTCTGCATTAACACTCACCAGGGTCATGATGATCTGTGACTGCCGAATCGAGGTGAAGGTAAGAATCTCTACATTAACACTCACCAGGGTCATGATGATCTGTGACTGCCGAATCGAGGTGAAGGTAAGAATCTCTGCATTAACACTCACCAGGGTCATGATGATCTGTGACTGCCGAATCGAGGTGGAGGTAAGAATCTCTGCATTAACACTCACCAGGGTCATGATGATCTGTGACTGCCGAATCGAGGTGGAGGTAAGAATCTCTGCATTAACACTCACCAGGGTCATGATGATCTGTGACTGCCGAATCGAGGTGGAGGTAAGAATCTCTGCATTAACACTCACCAGGGTCATGATGATCTGTGACTGCCGAATCGAGGTGGAGGTAAGAATCTCTGCATTAACACTCACCAGGGTCATGATGATCTGTGACTGCCGAATCGAGGTGGAGGTAAGAATCTCTGCATTAACACTCACCAGGGTCATGATGATCTGTGACTGCCGAATCGAGGTGGAGGTAAGAATCTCTGCATTAACACTCACCAGGGTCATGATGATCTGTGACTGCCGAATCGAGGTGAAGGTAAGAATCTCTGCATTAACACTCACCAGGATCATGATGATCTGTGACTGCCGAATCGAGGTGGAGGTAAGAATCTCTGCATTAACACTCACCAGGGTCATGATGATCTGTGACTGCCGAATCGAGGTGGAGGTAAGAATCTCTGCATTAACACTCACCAGGGTCATGATGATCTGTGACTGCCGAATCGAGGTGAAGGTAAGAATCTCTGCATTAACACTCACCAGGGTCATGATGATCTGTGACTGCCGAATCGAGGTGGAGGTAAGAATCTCTGCATTAACACTCACCAGGGTCATGATGATCTGTGACTGCCGAATCGAGGTGGAGGTAAGAATCTCTGCATTAACACTCACCAGGGTCATGATGATCTGTGACTGCCGAATCGAGGTGGAGGTAAGAATCTCTGCATTAACACTCACCAGGGTCATGATGATCTGTGACTGCCGAATCGAGGTGAAGGTAAGAATCTCTGCATTAACACTCACCAGGGTCATGATGATCTGTGACTGCCGAATCGAGGTGGAGGTAAGAATCTCTGCATTAACACTCACCAGGGTCATGATGATCTGTGACTGCCGAATCGAGGTGGAGGTAAGAATCTCTGCATTAACACTCACCAGGGTCATGATGATCTGTGACTGCCGAATCGAGGTGGAGGTAAGAATCTCTGCATTAACACTCACCAGGGTCATGATGATCTGTGACTGCCGAATCGAGGTGAAGGTAAGAATCTCTGCATTAACACTCACCAGGGTCATGATGATCTGTGACTGCCGAATCGAGGTGAAGGTAAGAATCTCTGCATTAACACTCACCAGGGTCATGATGATCTGTGACTGCCGAATCGAGGTGAAGGTAAGAATCTCTGCATTAACACTCACCAGGGTCATGATGATCTGTGACTGCCGAATCGAGGTGAAGGTAAGAATCTCTGCATTAACTATTTAATGTTCGCTACATTTAGTAATTAATAAATTGGCAAAATTGGTAAATTTGTTTAAATGTACAATTCTTGGGCCTCCTGAGTGGCGCAGTGGTCTAAGGCACTGCATTTCAGTGCTAGCTGTGCCACTAGAGATTCTGGGTTCAAGCCAAGGCTCTGTCGCAGCCGGGCTGCGACTGGGAGGCCCATGGGGCAGCACACAATTGGCCCAGCGTCGTCCGGGTTAGGGAGGGTTTGGCCGGCAGGGAGATCCTTGTCTCATCGCGCACTAGCGACTCCTGTGGCGGGCCGGGCGCAGTACATGCTGACACTGTCGCCAGGTGTACGGTGTTTCCTCTGACACATTGGTGCTTCCGGGTTGCATGTGCTTTGTGTCAAGAAGCAGTGCGGCTTGGCTTCGTTGGGTTGTGTTTCGGAGGATACATGGCTCTCGACCTTCGCCTCTCCCGAGTCCGTACGCTAACATACAGGAGTTGCAGCAATGAGACAAGACTGTAACTACCAATTGGATACCATGAAATTGGAGAGAAAGAAGGGGTGGATTTTTTTTTAAATTATGTACAATTCTGTGTAAATTATGTACAATTCTTGGCCAATTTTACACAATCCCTGTTATCTAGGTAACTAACTCATGGTTAGCTAGTTAGCAACATTAGCATGGCTAGACTCCGTCTATTTGTCTAGTCATTTAAATGCATGAGAAATTCATAAAAACAAGTTTAGCTTTCATAAACCAACAGTCTAGCTAGCTAACTTAACTAGCTAGCTAACTTAACTAGCTTGCTAACTTAACTAGCTTGCTAACTTAACTTAACTAGCTTGCTGACTTAACTAGCTAACTAACTTAACTAGCTAACTAACTTAACTAGCTAGATAACGTAACTAGCTTGCTAATTTAACTAGCTAGCTAACTTATATGGTGAAGCTAGGCGTTCTTGATATTGTTTGTGTCTGAGGAGTGGGTAGTGTGAAAAAAGGCTAATTAGCATCAGTGTAGACATCATGCAAAACTACAAATCCCTGCAAGCTACTGCACCTCATCTCTAGCTGACACTTTTGCTAACAGGTATTGTATCAATTTAAAACTCGCAATAGACAGTTCGCAGAATTGTCCATTTAAAGAAATGTTGCCATTTTATTCATTACTACATTATTACATTACATTTAGCTAACATTATGTAACAGTATAACTTTAGTCTGTCAACAACTGACAACCACGAAGCATCGTTACCAATCGCTCCACAAAAAACACAGCCCTTGCAGAGCAAAGGGGGAACCACTACTTCAAGGTCTCAGAGCGAGTGAAGTCACCGATTGAAACGCTATTAGAGCGCACCACCGCTGACTAGCTAGCCATTTCACATCCGTTACAATTACATAGATAATCCAGAGCACAGGCAGCTGGTGGAACTTTAATTGGGGAGGATGGGTTTTATAGTAATGGTTGGAAAGAATAAATGGAATGGTTTGACTGTGTTTGATTCCATTCACTCCATTCCAGCCATGATTGTGAGCGGTCCTCCCCTCAGCAGCCCCCTGTGACCCAGAGATTTGTTTTTACCTTTGCCTCGATTTGGCAGTATCTTCCAGATATCATGGCATTTGTAGTTCTTTATGATAGCCACATTAGCAGCCAATTAGCATAAAAATACAGGAAAATATATTGATAAAAGTCTCCTTGTCTTTAAGAGAGATTTACACGGTTTTCAATATGTCACCCCAGGGTAAGCCTACACAAAACACAGCCATTATTGTCTGTGTTTCTAAAGTCCCCTACAGGGGGAAAAAACAATAGTGGAAAAACGATAGGAGCATTTCCCTGTTTGACCGCTAGATTATACCAAGTACATTTAGTTCCGCGTTTGGAGAAAGTTGTTTTCTGTGCCATGTTTCTCTTTATGGCTGTGTTTACAAATCAGTATTCATAACGTCGTTGACAGGACTGTAAGGAACCAGGCAAAAAGCGAATTTCCTGCTAACATTAACCATTTTATATGTCACAATGCTATTTCATGTTATCTCGAAATTGTCCAGCAGATGGCAGTACTATTACCTGGCTATGTGATTTAGTGAGCCACGTCCAAACCTGTTAGCTAGTTCGCAATAAACAATGACCAATGAATATGAAAGCCCGTGCCTGTTGTTCCCTCATTCATATACTGTACAACAATATAAACGCAGCATGTACAGCGTTGGTCCCATGTGTCATGAGCTGAAATAAAAGATCCCAGAAATGTTCCATACACACACAAAAAAACCAACGTATTTCTCTCAAATTTTGTGCACACGTTTGTTTACATCCCTGTTAGTGAGCATTTCTCCTTTGCCAATTGACAGGTGTGGCATATCAAGCATCTGAATAAACAGCATAATCATTACACAGGTGCACCTTGTGCTAGGGGACAATAAAAGGCCACTCTAAAATGTGTAGTTTTGTCACACAACACAATGACACATATGTCTCAAGTTTGGAGGGAGTGTGCAATTGGCATGCTGACTGCAGGAATGTCCACCAGAGCTGTTGCCAGAGAATTTAATGTTCATTTCTCTACTATAAACCGACTCCAACGTCATTTTAGAGAATTTGGCAGTACGACCAACCGGCCTCACAACTGCAGACCAGGCTCTAACCACCAAGCTACCTGCCGCCCCCTCTAAACACTAGGCTACCTGCCTCTAACCACTAGGCTGCCTGCCTCTAACCACTAGGCTACCTGCCTCTAACCACTAGGCTGCCTGCCTCTAACCACTAGGCTGCCTGCCTAACCCTCTAACCACTAGGCTACCTGCCTCCCCTTCTAACTACTAGGCTACCAGCCTCCCCCTCTAACCACTAGGCTACCTGCCAACCCCTCTAACCACTAGGCTACCTGCCTACCCCTCTAACCACTAGGTTACCTGCCTCCCCCGCTAACCACTAGGCTACCTGCCTCCCCCCTCTAACCACTAGGCTACCTGCCTACCCCTCTAACCACTAGACTACCTGCCTACCCGTCTAACCACCAGGCTACCTGCCTCCCTCGCTAACCACTAGGCTACCTGTCTCTAACCACTAGGCTACCTGCCTACCCCTCTAACCACTAGGCTACCTGCCTCTAACCACTAGGCTACCTGCCTCTAACCACTAGGCTACCTGCCTCTAACCACTAGGCTACCTGCCTCTAACCACCAGGCTACCTGCCTCCCCCTCTAACCAACAAGCTACCTGCCTCCCCCTCTAACCACCAAGCTACCTGCCGCCCCCTCTAACCACTAGGCTACCTGCCTCGAACCACTAGGCTGCCTGCCTCTAACCACTAGGCTGCCTGCCTCTAACCACTAGGCTGCCTGCCTCTAACCACTAGGCTGCCTGCCTCTAACCACTAGGCTGCCTGCCTCCAACCACTAGGCTACCTGCCTATAACCAGTAGGCTACCTGCATCTAACTACCAGGCTACCTGCTTCCCCCTCTAACCACCAGGCTACCTGCCTCCCCCTCTAACCACCAAGCTACCTTCTTCTAACCACTAGGCTACCTGCCTCTAACCACTAGGCTACCTGCCTCTAACCACTAGTCTACCTGTCTCTAACCACTAGGCTGCCTGCCTCTAACCACTAGGCTACCTGCCTCTAACCAGTAGGCTACCTGCCTCTAACCACTTGGCTACCTGCCTCTAACCACTAGGGTACCCGCCTCTAACCACTAGGCTGCCTGCCTCTAACCACTAGGCTGCCTGCCTCTAACCACTAGGCTGCCAGCCTCTAACCACTAGGCTACCTGCCATCTACAAACATTTGGTCTATAGCCTAGACTAGCAAACTTAGAAAAACTTACACGTGCTCCTGATTTTTTGACACATTGCCTATTTTGAATAAAATATACTATACAATATAATTACGAAAAGGGTTGAGGTTAGATTTTTAATCGACTTATATGTGCGTTTTAGGTTATAGTTTTAAAGCATAATCATAAAAAAAATATATTAGTGGAAACATAAATAGGAAAACATGAACCTATTGATCAATAGTTGGAAATGAAGCCTGGAGCCTATTGATCAATAGTTGGAAATGAAGCCTGGAGCCTATTGATCTATAGTTGGAAATGAAGCCTAGAGCCTATTGATCCATAGTTGGAAATGAAGCCTGGAGCCTATTGATCTATAGTTGGAAATGAAGCCTAGAGCCTATTGATCCATAGTTGGAAATGAAGCCTGGAGCCTATTGATCTATAGTTGGAAATGAAGCCTAGAGCCTATTGATCCATAGTTGGAAATGAAGCCTAGAGCCTATTGATCCATAGTTGGAAATGAAGCCTGGAGCCTATTGATCTATAGTTGGAAATGAAGCCTAGAGCCTATTGATCCATAGTTGGAAATGAAGCCTGGAGCCTATTGATCTATAGTTGGAAATGAAGCCTGGAGCCTATTGATCCGTAGTTGGAAATGAAGCCTAGAGCCTATTGATCCATAGTTGGAAATGAAGCCTGGAGCCTATTGATCTATAGTTGGAAATGAAGCCTGGAGCCTTTTGATCCATAGTTGGAAATGAAGCCTAGAGCCTATTGATCTATAGTTGGAAATGAAGCCTAGAGCCTATTGATCTATGTGAAACTGTTTCATGGAACAGCTGTGACAGCTGGTACAAAAAGATCCGACTGGTGGGGTCTATGAGGGAGTTGTTAAACCCTACTCTCTATTAGGTTGACCTAGTAAATGGGCTCATGCTAATCTAAAATATATTTTTTACCCCCATGTTCAAAGTAGCCCAATGCTAAGGTATATCGCAGGGTGGTATAAGGAGGGGCACGAAACACAAACACACAAGGCGGAGTTACAGAATTCACCAAGTGTCTGCACGGTCTTTCTCTCTCTCTCTCTCTCTGCTTAGTTGAAAAGTGGGGAGGGTAGGTTAACTTGTAAATGAAGTGGTCGAATACGTGACCGAAATCTCAACAAGACCACCCAATCTGCAAATATGTAACGGCCGGACTAAACCTTGGATAATATTTCCGAATGGAAAACATGAAATTCCCTATAAGAAGCACAAAGAAGCTGTGTTTTTACGCGGCGTTGTTGGTGTCGCTTACGAGCGACCTGGCAATGGGAGGTAAGATCTCTGATAATTCGATTTCCCCCCACCGAGGATCAGAGATGGTTTGCAATCTGTATACATTGTGTTTTAGGTGGTGTGTATATATGTGTTTGACACTGTAATTCACGAATGTGTGTTTAAGCGTTATCACGTTCAACTTTGACGGTGTTTTGGCTAAGTGCGAGAAAATAACTCAGTTGGGCTTTGGTCCTGAGCTCACTTGATACTTCGAATAAAATCTAATTCAAATCAAGACTTATAATTACAGTTTGATAATGGCGATACCAGACTTGATTCTATGTGTCTTACAATGACAGCTTAATATTGAGTTATACAGATATAATAGCACAAGTTATACGCGTGATGAAGAAATCGATTATATCCAGCATTTCAACAATTCAATTATTAAGTAAAAACCAAAGGTATCACTTTCAGAATAGAAAACTGCCCTGAGGGTTGTCCATGGCTACACACACATTAATTATTTTATAAAGGAAACATTGTCCGCATTTTATATACTGTACTGCACAGCGAAGACACATTGTATAACACAGAATCATCAGAATGAATCCGAACTCTTGAACTGAAAACATCCAAAAATTACATTACTGAAAATGAAATGAACCCAGAGAAATAGACAGAAATAGATAGTAGGGGCATTGCATCCCAAAGGTGAATCACCGTATTCCCTATACTGTAGTGCACTAACTTTTGACTATAGCCCTATGGGTAGTGCACTACATAGGGAATAGGGTGCCATTTGGGAGGTTCACCCTGGTCTGACTGGAATAAAGGGCCCATGAAAAGTAATTAGTGACATCTTTGATTTAGTTCTCTATGATTACACATACGCTAATACATAAAAGCTTTTTCTAGTTAAAGCAAACATTCATTAGGCGGCTGTATCATTTATTTAGTCAATGGGAATGGGAGTAATCAAGATGAAGAGTTTTTTTCACATTTGTGTTTTTTTTTTCATCAGAAATGATTGCTTATGAGTACCATCGTGTGTGTGTGTGTGTGTGTGTGTGTGTGTGTGTGTGTGTGTGTGTGTGTGTGTGTGTGTGTGTGTGTGTGTGTGTGTATGTGTCTGTGTGTGTGTGTGTGTGTGTGTGTGTGTGTGTGTGTGTCTGTGTGTGTGTGTGTGTGTGTGTGTGTGTGTGTGTGTGTGTGTGTGTGTGTGTGTGTGTGTGTGTGTGTGTGTGTGTGTGTGTATGTGAAATAGTAATGTTGTCAGATGTTTAATTCATAGATTTTAGCTCTGTATTTATAATGTGTTTTTGTTTTTCTAAATGTAAATATTATCCATTATTTAACTCGGATGGAATATTCGTACCCTGTATATTTGACTGTGATATGTGGTTGTCTCACTAAACTAGTTTAAGATTCATGCGCTTACTGTAAATCACTCTGGATAAGAGCATCTGCTAAATTACTCAAATGTTTAATGTACTTCTTTTTTTTTTTTACATACAAATGTCATATTACTGTATAGAATATTTTAAAGTATTGATGTCACAAATGTACAATTTTAAAAATGTCTTTAGAAAAAATGTAGTTATTTGTTACATTAGACTGTGTAAAACCTAGTAGTACTACTGATTTCTCTGAGAGTGAGGCAGATATATATTATTACTGTGTAAAACCTAGCAGTACTACTGATTTCTCTGAGAGTGAGGCAGATATATATTATTACTGTGTAAAACCTAGCAGTACTACTGATTTCTCTGAGGGTGAGACAGATATATATATATATATTATTACTGTGTAAAACCTAGCAGTACTACTGATTTCTCTGAGAGTGAGACAGATATATATTATTACTGTGTAAAACCTAGCAGTACTACTGATTTCTCTGAGAGTGAGGAGGATATTTTTATTTTACCTTTATTTAACTAGGCAAGTCAGTTAAGAACAAATTCTTATTTTCAATGACGGCCTAGGAACAGTGGGTTAACTGGCTGTTCAGGGGCAGAACGACAGACCTTGTCTGCTCTGGGGTTTGAACTTGCAACCTTCCGGTTACTAGTCCAACGCTCTAACCACTAGGCTACCCTGCCGCCCCATATATATTATTACTGTGTAAAACCTAGCAGTACTACTGATTTCTCTGAGAGTGAGGTGGATATTTAGCATTTAGCAGATAAACATGATTATTTATCTCTCTGAAATGAAACCATGAAGTGATAGATTTTAAACAAATACATGTCTATCATTCAACAACCCCATGCCCTGATTATTAGATCATGAAAAAACACACCAATCTTTTTTCATACTTTCTTTAAACATTAAAAGCTCATTTTATCAAATTTTCTAATTCTGAAAATGGATATATAACGTTTTGGAAAGAAACTTCGTATATTTATTTACAGTTGAATGATTAATACAATCTGAATGAACATCGGTAATTGTCAGCATCATTTAGGAGCATGATGGTAATTTGTATTTTTTGGATTTTGAATGAGATGTTTAGCACATCTTTAGCCTGGCTCAAATGATGATTCATTAGCGTGGCTTCATATTCTTAAGATATCGTTCCGGCTCTATATTATATAGAGGGTTTGTGTATGAAACATGGAATATAGAAAAACAACAGCAGAAAGGAACATTCCAAGGGGCCAGTTTCCCAGACACAGTGATAGTTGGAAAATAAAGCACACACAAAAAATAAAAATGCATTGACTTGCATTTGATTTGTGACAACAACAAAAAAAATGCTAAAAAGTTAGTGTTTGAAGCAGTGGCCAAGTGAACAAAATCAAAAGCATGGGATTGCTGTTATAACTTTACACTTTAAAAAAACTTTGCACTGTTAGAAAAAAGGGTTCTAAAAGGGTTCTTCAGCTGTCCCTCTGCGGGAAAGGGTTCTTTATGGGTTCTATATCGAACCCAATGGGGATCAATCTGGAAGCAAAAAGGGTTCTACCTGGAAGCAAAAAGGGTTCTACCTGGAACCAGATAGGGTTCTACCTGGAACTAAATAGGGTTCTACCTGGAACCAAATAGGGTTATACCTGGAACCAAATAGGGTTCTACCTGGAACCAAAAAGGGTTCTACCTGGAACCAAAAAGGGTTCTTCAAAGGGTTCTCCTATGGGGACAGCCAAAGAACCCATTTTGGTTCCTAGATAGCACCTTTTTCTTCTTCTATGAGTGTACAGTAGACTGCTGACAAGGTAAGGAAACCAACATTGAATGTTGTCTCCTTTAATCTTACTCCTGGACTAAAAAGCATGTAAATCTATGATGATACGCATTAGATCAGCCAAGGCACAAATTAACATAAATATGAACTATGGAACAAACCAAAAAAACACCAGGCTCTTTTGGCCTCAAATTACCACTAAAACTCTTGTATTTGAGGCTGCTAGACTGCCTACTGGCTTCTGTTCCTGATGAGATGCTCTGTGACATCCCTCTTAGCTCTTAGCTCAAACATTGGTTTTAGGCTCAATAATAAAATATTGAAAATAACTATACTGCACAAAAATATCAACGCAACATTTAAAGCATATGGTTACCATGTTTCATGTGCTGAAATAAAAGATTCCTGACATGTTTCCAGACACACGAAATAAAATGTTTGTACAAATTTGTTTACTTCCCTGTTAGTGAGCATCTAGCAGTACTACTGATTTCTCTGAGAGTGAGGCATCTTGTTCTTTGCCAAGATAATCCAACCACTCGACAGGTGTGGCATATCAAGAATCTGATTAAACAGCATGGGGCGGGGGGGTATTTTTGACTTTTATATTAACAGGGAAAACATATTACGACCTAGGTCTCTTTTACAAATGTGCCCTGAACAGTGGGGCAAGAAAAGTATTTAGTCAGACACCAATTGTGCAAGTTCTCCCACTTAAAAAGATGAGAGAGGCCTGTAATTTTCATCATAGGTACACTTCAACTATGACAGACAAAATTAGAAAAAGAAATCCAGAAAATCACATTTGTAAGATTTTTTATGAATTTATTTAAATTATGGTGGAAAATAAGTATTGCACTTGGTTTTAATTCAATAGTGGGCATAAACAAAGCTATTAGGTTTATGCAATATCAGTAAACATGACCAAATTAGGTTGTGTTGGAGTGTTTCCTATAAACAAAAGAACTCATCCCAATTCATTACATGTTCTGTGTATGAAGAGTCAAGCACACATATATATATATATATTTTTTTTAAGTGGCGTATAGGAAGTCATGTCACATGGAATGCAACGGGGCCCATGGCCGCGTTCAGCAGCCAAACATGGGCAAACTTTGCAGATAGAAATGCATACAAATAGAGCCATACATTGATTCCTTATTCTAAATGTCAGAGAGGCACGTTTTTTTTTCTTCTATCTAAACGTTCAAAATCTTTCCAAAACGTTCCCGCTGAACGTACCCCTGATAAAATGAGTGGCCAATTTGCAGAAGTGTTACCCCTGAAAAACGCGGGGTAACAAATCAAATGATTGTGAATAATGGTAATAATGTATTCTTGAAGGCAGAATCAGACGTATGGTGGGTATACTGTAGTGGGTATACTCCACTGTAGTGGGTATATTGTAGTGGGTATACTGTAGTGGGTATACTGTAGTGGGTATACTCCACTGTAGTGGGTATATTGTAGTGGGTATACTGTAGTGGGTATACTGTAGTGGGTATATTGTAGTGGGTATACTGTAGTGGGTATACTCCACTGTAGTGGGTATATTGTAGTGGGTATACTGTAGTGGGTATACTCCACTGTAGTGGGTATATTGTAGTGGGTATACTGCAGTGGGTATACTGCAGTGGGTATACTGTAGTGGGTATATTGTAGTGGGTATACTGTAGTGGGTATACTGTAGTGGGTATATTGTAGTGGGTATACTGCAGTGGGTATACTGCAGTGGGTATACTGTAGTGGGTATACTGTAGTGGGTATACTGTAGTGGGTATACTGCAGTGGGTATACTGTAGTGGGTATATTGTAGTGGGTATACTGTAGTGGGTATACTGTAGTGGGTATACTGCAGTGGGTATACTGTAGTGGGTATACTGCAGGGGGTATACTCCACTGTAGTGGGTATACTGTAGTGGGTATACTGTAGTGGGTATATTGTAGTGGGTATACTGTAGTGGGTATACTGCAGTGGGTATACTGTAGTGGGTGTACTGTAGTGGGTATACTGCAGTGGATATACTGTAGTGGGTATACTGCAGTGGGTATACTGTAGTGGGTATACTGCAATGGGTATATTGAAAATTGGGTATACTGTAGTGGGTATACTGCAATGGGTATATTGAAAATTGGGTATACTGTAGTGGGTATACTGCAATGGGTATATTGAAAATTGGGTATACTGCAATGGGTATATTGAAAATTGGGTATACTGTAGTGGGTATACTGCATTGGGTATATTGAAAATTGGGTATACTGTAGTGGGTATACTGTAGTGGGTATACTGCAATGGGTATATGGAAAATTGGGTATACTGTAGTTCCAAGCCAAACCGTTACACACAGCCTACGTTGTTGTCACCATATTAGCTAAAGTAAAGTCATAGTCAGCATAGCTAATATAACGAACGCGTTAGTAAACCTGCTACAATGATGCAATAACGTTCGTGTATAGTCAGTTACACCAGCAGGCCCCAGGTGGCAATACATTTGTAATACCAAAAGCTTAGCTTGACTGGGAAGAGTTCCAGTGTTGTGTTGGAAAGGCATAGCCAGCTAGCTAGCATAGCATCCCTCTGTTATAGCCCGCTAGCTAACATAGCATCCCTCTGTTATAGCCAGCTAGCTAACATAGCATCCCTCTGCTATAGCCCGCTAGCTAACATAGCATCCCTCTGTTATAGCCAGCTAGCTAACATAGCATCCCTCTGTTATAGCCAGCTAGCTAACATAGCATCCCTCTGTTATAGCCCGCTAGCTAATATAGCATCCCTCTGTTATAGCCAGCTAGCTAACATAGCATCCCTCTGTTATAGCCAGCTAGCTAACATAGCATCCCTTTGTTATAGCCAGCTAGCTAACATAACATCCCTCTGTTATAGCCATCTAGCTAATATAGCATCCCTATGTTATTGCCAGCTAGCTAACATAACATCCCTCTGTTATAGCCAGCTAGCTAACATAACATCCCTCTGTTATAGCCATCTAGCTAACATAACATCCCTCTGTTATAGCCATCTAGCTAACATAGCATCCCTCTGTTATAGCCAGCTAGCTAACATAGCATCCCATTGTTATAGCCAGCTAGCTAACATAGCATCCCTTTGTTATAGCCAGCTAGCTAATATAACATCCCTCTGTTATAGCCATCTAGCTAATATAGCATCCCTCTGTTATAGCCAGCTAGCTAACATAACATCCCTCTGTTATAGCCATCTAGCTAATATAGCATCCCTCTGTTATAGCCATCTAGCTAACATAACATCCCTCTGTTATAGCCATCTAGCTAACATAGCATCCCTCTGTTATAGCCAGCTAGCTAACATAGCATCCCTCTGTTATAGCCATCTAGCTAACATAGCATCCCTCT
>NC_034176.2:4231138-4318638 GCF_002021735.2 Oncorhynchus kisutch | reverse complement strand
TTCCTTTACAGCCCCTTTACAAGTCCTGTCTCAAGATAGCGGCAGGGTAACCTAGTGGTTAGAGCGTTGGGCCAGTAACCGTAAAGGTTGCAAGATCGAATCTCCCGAATTGACAAGGTTGAAAATCTGTCGTTCTGCCCCCAGAACAAGGCAGTTAACCCCACTGTTCCTAGACCGTCATTGAAAATAAGAATTTGTTCTTAACTGACTTGCCTAGTTATATCAAGGTTAAATAAATAAATAAAACTAGCCTTGACAGATCTGTAACTTTAGATACTGAACACTGTAGATGACTCTGTCACAGTGTTGTTTCCTATAGTACTGAGTCAGTCAGACCAGAACCTGACTACATAATGACCCAGACCAGAACCTGACTGCATAATGACCCAGACCAGAACCTGACTACATAATGACCCAGACCAGAACCTGACTACATAATGACCCAGACCAGAACCTGACTACATAATGACCCAGACCAGAACCTGACTACATAATGACCCAGAACAGAACCTGACTGTATAATGACCCAGACCAGAACCTGACTGTATAATGACCCAGTACAGAACCTGACTGTATAATGACCCAGACCAGAACCTGACTGTATAATGACCCAGAACAGAACCTGACTGTATAATGACCCAGACCAGAACCTGACTGTATAACGACCCAGACCAGAACCTGACTGTATAACGACCCAGACCAGAACCTGACTGTATAATGACCCAGACCAGAACCTGACTGTATAATGACCCAGTACAGAACCTGACTGTATAATGACCCAGACCAGAACCTGACTGTATAACGACCCAGACCAGAACCTGACTGTATAATGACCCAGTACAGAACCTGACTGTATAATGACCCAGACCAGAACCTGACTGTATAATGACCCAGAACAGAACCTGACTGTATAATGACCCAGACCAGAACCTGACTGTATAACGACCCAGACCAGAACCTGACTGTATAATGACCCAGACCAGAACCTGACTGTATAATGACCCAGACCAGAACCTGACTGTATAATGACCCAGTACAGAACCTGACTGTATAATGACCCAGACCAGAACCTGACTGTATAACGACCCAGACCAGAACCTGACTGTATAACATCCCAGACCAGAACCTGACTGTTCCAACACAGTTATATCTGCCAACTCTCTCTCTCTCTCTCTCTCTCTCTCTCTCTCTCTCTCCAGCCTCGTTCTATGGCGATGGCTATGTGCAGCTGAAGACAGTGGAGTCGTCGAACCGTAACTCCCTGCGTGTTCGTTTCCGTACCTCCAGCCCCCACGGCCTGCTCTTCCTCGCTGCCGGCCACACAGACTACCTTCTAGTGGAGCTGAACGCTGGTCGCCTGCAGGTCAGTTCACCTTTAGCCTAGACTTCAAAACACACACATTACACACATGCAGACTACCTTCTAGTGGAGCTGAACGCTGGTTGCCTGCAGGTCAGTTCACCTTTAGCCTAGACTTCAATTACACACACGCAGACTCATTACACACACACGTACATTCAGGCCAACACACACACACACACACACACACACACACACACACACACACACACACACACACACACACACACACACACACACACACACACACACACACACACACACACACACACACACACACACACACACCACCTCCAGCTATGTCTCTATCCCAGCTCCCAGCTGACAGTCAGTCACTCAGCACAGTATCACAAGCAGGCAGACAGAATTAGATAACTACTGCCCACATTTCTAAACTATCTTTCTTTATCCTTGAAAAAAATATTAGAATCACTGGCAGACTCTCAGCAAATAACTTTTAAACGTCAAATTATATTCTTAATGTAATGATAATGTCATGACAATGTAACGATAATGTGACGATAACGGTAATGTAATGATAATGGTAATGTGACGATAACAGTAACGATAATGATAATGGTAATGTGACGATAATAGTAATGGTAATGTAATGGTAATGTAACGTAAAGGCAACGATTGTGTACATGTAACGATAATGGTAATGTAAGGATAATGGAATGACAATGCAACGATAATGTAATGCAAACACCAGTGAAATATACCTGCTGGAGCGCGTGCTATGGGTGGGTGTTGCTATGATGACCAGTGAGCTGAGATAAGGCGGAGCTTTACCTAGCAGAGACTTGTAGATAACCTGGAGCCAGTGGGTCTGGTGATGTATATGTAGTGAGGGTCAGCCAACGAGAGCGAACAGGTTGCAGTGGTGGGTAGTACAGTATATGGGGCTTTGGTGACAAAACGGATGGCACTGTGATAGACTGCATCCAATTTATCGTGTAGGGTATTGGAGGCTATTTTGTAAATGACATCGCCGAAGTCAAGGATCGGCAGGATAGTCAATTTTACGAGGGTATGTTTGGCAGCATGAGTGAAGGAGGCTTTGTTGCGCAATAGGAAGCCGATTCTAGATTCCATGTTGGATTGGAGATGCTTAATGTGAGTCTGGAAGGAGAGTTTACAGTCTAGGGTTCTGTAACTGCAGGCAGAACAGTTGAAACTGGAGCAGCTGAGCGACCAGGTGGACTGGGGACAGCAAGGAGTCATCAGGCCAGGTAGTCCTGAGACTCAGGTCCTACGAGAGAATTAGTTAATTCATTTAATTAAATGAGTTCACTGAGGTGTGCAGTTATTTTGATTGATTTGAATCTTTTGTTTATGCTGCCTGTGATGTTTGGTGTTCTAATGTAATGTAGTTGTTATTGTATGTTGTTATTCCATCTTGTAGTTGTATTGTCTTTTATCTCCTCAAGGCACCACTGTGCTGATTATACGCTGGCAGACAGACAGACAGACAGACAGTTAGGCAGGCAGACAGACCAGGAGGTAGACAGTCAGGCAGGCAGACAAGGAAAGAGGCAGGCAGCGGGAGGCAGACTGACCGGGACAGAGGCAGGCAGGTGGACCTGGGGGGAGGCAGACAGACCGGGAGGCAGGCAGGCAGGCAGGCAGACAGACCGGGAGGCAGGCAGGCAGGCAGACAGACCGGGAGGCAGGCAGGCAGAGAGACCAGGAGGCAGGCAGGCAGACAGACCAGGAGGCAGGCAGGCAGGCAGGCAGACAGACCAGGAGGCAGGCAGGCAGACAGACCAGGAGGCAGGCAGGCAGGCAGACAGACCAGGAGGCAGGCAGGCAGGCAGACAGACCAGGAGGCAAGCAGGCAGGCAGAGAGACCAGGAGGCAGGCAGACAGACAGACCGGGAGGTAGGGAGGCAGGCAGACAGACAGACCGAAAGGGAGGGAGGCATACAGACAGACCGGGAGGGAGGCAGCCAGACAGACAGACAGACAGACCGGGAGACAGGCAGGCAGGCAGGCAGACAGACCAAGAGGGAGGCAGGCAGGCAGACAGTCCAGGAGGCAGGCAGGCAGGCAGACAGACCGGGAGGCAGGCAGACAGACCGGGAGGGAGGGAGGCAGGCAGACAGACAGACCGAAAGGGAGGGAGGGAGGCATACAGACAAACAGACCGGGAGGGAGGCAGGCAGACAGACAAACAGACTGGGAGGCAGGCTGACAGACCGAGAGGGAGGCAGGCAGACAGACAGACCGAAAGGGAGGGAGGGAGGCAGGCGGACAGACATACAGACCGAGAGGGAGGGAGGCATACAGACAGACAGACCGGGAGGGAGGCAGGCAGACAGACAGACAGACCGTTAGGGAGGGAGGCAGACAGGCAGACTGACCGGGAGGCAGGCAGGCAGGCTGACAGACAGACAAACCGGAAGGCAGGCTGACAGACAGACAGATCGTGAAAGATCCAGGCAGACCGACCGTGAAAGATGCAGGCAGTCAGGCATGCAGAGAGACAGACCGGGAGGGAGACAGGTAGGCAGAGAGACAAACCGGCAGACAGACAGACAGGCAGGGCGGGAGGGAGGGAGGCCGGCAGACAGGCAGACATACCGGGAGAAAGGCAGACAGACAGACCGGGAGAAAGGCAGACAGACAGACCGGGAGGCAGGCAGACAGAGAGACAGACTGGCAGGCAGGCAGGGTTAGCTCGGCATGAGTTAGTCTCCTAGCAGATGGTGCTTGTCACAGTGGGAGCGCGGGGATATGTTGAGGCTCCCTCAGACCAACTGGAAAAATAGTTGGTGAGGTTGTCAGAAATACAGTTGTTGAGGTTGTGCCAGTGACTGTATATTTAAGGTGAGGTGCCATTTCCTGGTTGCTAAAATTCAAATATTTCGCCTAATTTCAGTTTATGTGACAAAACAAGCAAGTATACTGTGGAGAATCATTGTATCATCCAAACCGCTGTGAAATATATTTTCCAGAACCAAAAATGTTGTATTTTCAGCTGTTTGAAGCTGATGTACAAAAACCGAAAGTAAAAGACCTAAAATCAAAACTTAAGAACTGGAAGCATAGAAATTCCGCACATAGAACTACTGCTTCTTAGACTTGGTTTCAATGAGACAGATCTATAACTCACATTTCTATGCTAATTTGGTCAGGTCTGCCTGACCTGAATTATTCCAAAACATACATCCTGTTTGCCACAAGACACTAAAGTAATACTGCAAAAAGTGAAGCAAAGCAATTCACTTTTTTGTTCTGAATACAAAGTGTTATCTTTGGTGCAAATCCAATACAACACATTACTGAGTAACACTCTCCATATTTTCAAGCATAGTGGTGACTGCATCGTGTTATGGGTATGCTTGTCATCATTAAGAAATGGGGAGTTTTTTCAGGGTAAAGAAGCACAGGCAAATCCTACAGAAAGACCTGGTTGAATCTAACCCACAAAGACACATCTACACTGGAGTTGCTTACCAAGAAGACAGTGAATGTTCCTGAATAGCTGAGTTACAGTTTTGACTTGAGCTTGAAAATATTTGACAAGACCTGAAGGTGGTTGTCTAGCAATGATCAACAACCAATTTGACAGAGCTTGAAGAATTTAGAAAATAATAATTGGCAAATGTTGCACAATCCAGGTGTGGAAAACTCTTAGACTTACCCAGAAACACTCACAGCTATAATCGCCGCCAAAAGTGCTTCTACAATTGATTTACTCAGGGGTGTGAATAATTATGTAAATGAGATATGTCTGTATTTCATTTTCCAAAATGTCTAAAATGTGGAATAAATTAAGAAATACTCCTATTAATGAACTGGCTTCGTAATCTAGTTTCTGCTTCTGGTTTATATTACTGGTTTATATTTCTGGTTTATATTTCTGGTTTATATTTCTGGTTTATATTACTGGTTTATATTACCGCAATCTCCTCTACAAACTACAAAACCGAAATTATACTTTTTTTGCTTTGCAATTTATTCAATAAGACACAGAGGAACACAGTAGTTTCTGGTTTCCGTTGCTGTCTGCAATCTCTGTTATGGTTAAAAATAGAGCCCACCTCGAAAGTCTTAGCTCGGGTTGTAGGTTACAAGGGTTTATGTCGCAAGCATAGTGGTCTGGCCTCACTATTTCTGGGCCAGGAGAGAGTGTGTGCTGTGCTGACAGAGCTGTAATAAGGAAATACATTTGTTGCGTGAAGATGTCGGTTAAACTTAAGCTTCTCACTAAAGGTTTTGTGCTGAAATCACAAAAAACAAGCGAGGTGACAGATAGATCTTTTTGTGACGCAGTCAGACGTGTTCAACAGAAAGAAAAGTGAGAAATCTGGGAAAAAGTTGTCCCCGGGCTACACTTTTCTGTGTGGGAGTGAAATTTTAAGATGCGTTGACAAATGCACTGCGTGGATTTTCTGTTGAGCGTGTGTTGTGTGTGGAGCAAGACAACTGGATGAAAACTGCTCATCCTTACCCCTCCATAAACCAACTTAGGACAACAAAATCACAAACGTTTTTTTCTTCTTTTTCCTCTTTCGAATTGTTCTCAGGCTTGAGGTCTCTTTCCGAATGAATCCGTTTTAGAGATTAGCATTGCTGTTGTGTTGTCTTGAAACCCTGCTTGAATAGCTGGGACTCAGTAGCAAGCCTTGACAGGCCATTTCCTCCCGATGCAGAGCTCCATAGAGACGCAGACGGCGGCCCAAATGAGACCCTATTCCCTTTATAGTGGTAGTGCACTACTATAGGCCCTGGTCAAAAGTAGTGCACTACTATAGGCCCTGGTCAAAAGTAGTGCACTACTATAGGCCCTGGTCAAAAGTAGTGCACTACTATAGGCCCTGGTCAAAAGTGGTGTCCTACTATAGGCCCTGATCCAAAGTAGTGCACTAAATAGGGAATAGGGTGCCATTTGGCACAGAGACAGGGACAAAGATAATAGGGGTCTTCCTGCTTGCAGATGGAAACAAAGCCTCTGTTTTAACTGCAGGTGACATCATAAACAGGAAATGTATTCATGATCACATGAGGATAACAGGTGTCAGGGTGGTTATTCCCTATATCCAGCTGATGCTGAGAATGTCTCTGATGGGATATACAGTAAAATTGAATATGTTCTTATTTAAATGCTAAGAATGAATAGAAATGAAATGAAAAGGGATATTTTTTCTCAATAAAATATACATATTACTAAATAGTAATGTAGTTATGCAATGTTAGTGACAGTGACTAAACACAATGTGTATCTGGCTCAGTGGAGTTGTGGTGTTCAGTCTTGTTCTTAGTCCTAAGGTCAGCTCTATCTCAAGGCAACACATGTGATTGGTTAAGTTTAGGAAATAAATGTGGGTGATTATGCAAATTAGGCAAGTCATTCCAATTGGTTACGATTAGGCTTAATGGTTGGGTTAGGTTTTTGACAGTAAATGTTTAAGTTTAAAACTCCAGTTTATAATTCTCTTCTTCCTTCCTATGTTCAGGTGAAGCTGGACCTGGGCTCTGGTGAGCGGTTGCTGAGATCAGAGAGCAGCACCCAACTAAACGACCTGGCCTGGCACACTGCTGAGCTCCTCCACGACCGCCATAATGTCACCCTAACTATGGACCAGTACTCCCACACCAGCCTCAGGATGCCTGGGCACTGGTCTCAGAAGCAGGATCTTACCATCCAGGAAGGGCTGTACGTCGGCGGGTCTGGAGGCCTGGACAAGCTCTACCTACCCAATGACCTAACAGGATTCAGGGGGTGTGTGGACCAGGCTGTTTTCAACGAGAACAACATGTTATCGTCGTTGAGACCGTACGCTGGATTCAAGAGTGTCTATGAGGTTTCTTTGGGCTGTAGTCCCCAGTTCTTTGCCGGTGAGGAGGACCCTGTTAGTTTCTTTAGTTCTAGAGCGTATGTCTCCCTGCCACCCTGGAGCGTCTCCCACAACCAGCAAGAGGCGCTGTTTGAGTGTGTGGTTCACACATCGGCTAAAGAGGGGATTGTCTTGTACAACTCGGCCAGACAAGGGGACTTTGTGGCAGTTGAAATCCAAGAGGGGCTGCTCGTGGCCATCGTGGGTAAAGGAGGCACCAAGACAGAACTTAAATCCCTCACCTTTGTCAATGACAGGAACTGGCATTCAGTGAAGATGTTCTTTACCCCCAAGACCCTACAGCTGACAGTGGACAAGGAGACGGTGAAGACTAGCATCAGCTCTCGCTCCAAGGGACTTCAGTTAAGAGGGTCGCTGTTTGTGGGGGGCATTGATGACAGCACACGTTCAGAAGTCAGGAAGATGGGTCTGGTGTCTGTGTTGGGAAACAGAGTCCGAGGAGGTTCTTTTAAGGGCTGCCTGAAGGACATGAAAGTCAATGGGGTCATGATGGGTCTGCCTAATGCTGTAGTCACTAAAGATATATCAGTGGGCTGCGAGCCGGAGAAAGAACCAGAGCCCTCGACCACGATGGGTCCAACTACTATCCCGACTGTCCCCAACTCCCGGTTCGATCCCACTTCGGTCACCCCTACCCCAGAATTCCCTATGTTCACTCTGGCCAGGGGGCTGGTCAAGAAGTACGGGGCCAACTTCGTGCTGCTCAGGAACCTTGTAGTCTCAGAGGGCGGGCGTGGGTCTCTAGAGTCCAAGCACATTAAGGTGCTCCTGGACTTCAAGAAGCTCGGGGTACGCCAGTCTCAGATCATGTTCCGGATCCAGGAGCAGCCGGTGCACGGTCAGATACGATTGGATGTGGACCAGGACCAAGAGGAGAACATCTTTAGCATGCTGGACCTGTGGCACGGCAGGGTGATGTACATCCACGGAGGATCAGAGGACCCAGAAGACTTTTTCACTTTCTCTATATTCTCTTCCTCCCGGAAGGAGGTTCCCACATACCTGAAGGGGACGAGAAGGTACCGCTACAACATCACAGTGACCCCCACCAATGACGCCCCAGAGCTCAGCCTGCCCCAGGGGAACCTTTTCGTCCTGTTGGAGAATTCTAGAAAACTCCTAACCAAAGAGGTGTTGAAAGCCACAGACATTGACAGCAACCACACTGACCTGGTCTTCACCATCCTGGGGAACCTGAACCCTGATGCTGGTTATCTGGAGGTGGGAGATAACCCCAACACTGCAGTGACCACATTCTCCCATTCCGATCTGGAGGAAGGGAAGGTGAACTATGTCCACACTGGGGTGAGGAACTCCAGGATAGTGCTGAGGGTCAGTGATGGAGACAAGGTGAGCAACACGGTGGTTCTGAGGATCATGGCCATAGGTTTGGAGTATAAGATCGCCAACAACACTGGGCTTGAGATCATTCAAGGTGAGGTAGCTGTGATCAGTAACAAGCAACTGGCCATTCAGACCAATGCCGTGAATCAAGTGGTGGACATCCGATATGATGTCGTCAAGCCACCTCGGTATGGGGAACTTCAGAGGCTTCACTCCAGCGGAGAATGGAAGCCCACCGGTTCTTTCTCTCAAAGGCTGCTGGAGAAAGAACGCCTTCGGTACCTCAGCACTTTCCAAGAAATCCAGACTGCCACTGCTACGGATGACTTCAAATGCAAGGTCACTGTAGCAGGAAGAGTTGACACTGAACTGGTCTTTCCAGTCACAGTGAAGTGGGTACATTATAACCTAGTCAGGAACGTAATGGCCGATATGAATAAAGTTCGGAAAGTGACGTTGGACTCACAGTATCTTTATGCCACAGTGGACATTGTGACACTATCCGAGGATGATCTTCACTTCAGAGTTCTCTCCTCGCCGAAGAAAGGACAACTTCTCCTTGTTAATGAGTTATTGAAGAAAAATTCAACTTTCAGCCAAAGAAATGTCACTGATCTAAAGGTTCTATACGAACTGGTCGACAGACCATACGAAGACACAAGTGACACGTTTAAATTCCAAGTGTTCTCCAAGCATGCTCAATCACAAAGTTACGATTTCCAGATCTCAATAAAAGCTGACGTCAACAGCGTATTTATAAGAAATTACAAACTATCTATAATGGAGGGAGAGAGTAAACTCATCACAAAGGCCGAGTTGTTTGCAGAAACTCTTAGCACCAAGGAGCTGTACTACACCGTTACAAGTAGCCCTAAACATGGGAAGCTAGCACGCATCAACTTGTCCAACTCTAACGCCAGTTACAACAACATCCTAACGTTCAGCAACCAGGATCTCTTGGAGGAGCGCGTCATGTACATCCACGACGACACAGAGACCACTCAGGACCAGTTCACATTCATAGCCTCCACTAGTCAGGAGTCCAAATCCTCCGTCACGGACGAGGAAGTCGGATCCAAAGAAGGGACGTTTAACATCTCCATCCAGCTAGTTAACGACGAAAAGCCGGTGCGCGTTGTCGATAAAGTTTTCCACGTGGTGAGGGACGGGCAGCGGTTGCTAACCCTGGACGATCTCTGTTACCATGACGCAGACTCGGACTTCAGCGACGGGCAGTTGGTCTACACGCGACGGGGAATCCCGATGGGAGACCTGGTTCTGGTGAACGACACCTCTCACAGGTACTTTCTCTTTTTTATAATTTTTTATACATATTAATGATATAATGTATTTTGACTGTCTATGGATGTTTTATATTGTCTCAAACCTATGCCCTTGGGGCGGCAGGGTAGCCTAGTGGTTAGAGCGATGGACTAGCAACCGGAAGGTTGCAAGTTCAAATCCCTGAGCTGACAAGGGGATTTGAGGTACAAATCTGGTACAAATCTGTAGTTCTGCCCCTGAACAGGCAGTTAACCCACTGTTCCTAGGCCATCATTGAAAATAAGAATTTGTTCTTAACTGACTTGCCTAGTTAAATAAAGGTAAAATTAAATCCATTGGTGGTCCACAATGTTGTTTTTACTCTTTAATATGTCTTGTCAATTGGCTATGTAGACTGGATGAGGAGGCTAGGCTCTGTACCTTAAGACCACCTGGTGTGTTAGTGTTGTGGGCCACATCAAGGGTTTTCACATCTCTCCTCTGGGACTCCCAGATGTTCCATGTAACTATTCCACAGCTGATTCAACTTGTCAACTAATCATCAAGCCCTTGAATAGATGAATCAGGAGAACTCAGCAGGGCTACAACAAATTACTGTGACTTCTGGGACGTCTGGGCTACAACCACTGGACTACAGAATACAACTGTTTTGTTGTATTGTGTGGAGTGACACTTTATTAACCTTTCCTGACCTCTGACCTCCAGGCTGTTCCAGTTCACCCAGAAGGAGCTGGAAGAGAAGAGAGTGTTGTTCCTCCATCGAGGCGTGAACTCCGGACGCTTCGTGCTCTTCGTGTCCGACGGGAAACACTTAGTCTCCACTCTGCTGGACGTCAGCGCCCACGACCCATTCCTGAGCCTCGGCAACAACACAGGTATGTGTGTATATATTTAATATGTTATATGCAGAGTATTTTCCAATTGACCCTTTCGCTAAGCCCCAACCCCCTTTGGTTATTGTTACAACCTCGGACAACATTTTTCCCGGGAAGCCAGATTCCCTATACAACCACAACCCACTGGCCAAATCCCCTCACAATGATCTCAAACTGGGTTTCTAATATACATTGAACATTGAACATTTAGACACACTACACTCTTGGGTATGTTGTCATTACAATTTGTTCACGGGAACCTGGTCAAATTTATAGTGTAGTTAGACACTGAATGACTGTCAGCATGAAGTCAATTCTATAACCCCTTTCGGAGCTAACTAGTCAATTCTATAACCCATTTTGGAGCTAACTAGTCAATTCTATAACTCTTTTTGGAGCTAACTAGTCAATTTTATAAACCCTTTTGGAGCTAACTAGTAAATTCTATAACTCTTTTTGGAGCTAACTAGTCAATTTTATAAACCCTTTTGGAGCTAACTAGTCAATTCTATAACCCTTTTTGGAGCTAACTAGTCAATTTTATAAACCCTTTTGGAGCTAACTAGTCAATTCTATAACCCTTTTTGGAGCTAACTAGTCAATTATATAACCCTTTTGGAGCTAACTAGTCAATTATATAACCCTTTTGGAGCTAACTAGTCAATTATATAACCCTTTTGGAGCTAACTAGTCAATTATATAACCCTTTTGGAGCTAACTAGTCAATTATATAACCCTTTTGGAGCTAACTAGTGGTCTCAATTCGTATCCTGATGTCGACATTAGATGGCGAGTTGTATTCATAACATAACAACATTAACTAGCTGACATGCATTTAGAGAAAAAACTGTTATATTATGTGGCTAGAAAACTCTGTTGTTGCCATAACCCTCACTGTCTTCCATGAGATGAAAACTCTGTTGTTGCCATAACCCTCACTGTCTTCCATGAGATGAAAACTCTGTTGTTGCCATAACCCTCACTGTCTTCCATGAGATTAAAACTCTGTTGTTGCCATAACCCTCACTGTCTTCCATGAGATGAAAACTCTGTTGTTGCCATAACCCTCACTGTCTTCCATGAGATTAAAACTCTGTTGTTGCCATAACCCTCACTGTCTTCCATGAGATTAAAACTCTGTTGTTGCCATAACCCTCACTGTCTTCCATGAGATTAAAACTCTGTTGTTGCCATAACCCTCACTGTCTTCCATGAGATGAAAACTCTGTTGTTGTCATAACCCTCACTGTCTTCCATGAGATTAAAACTCTGTTGTTGCCATAACCCTCACTGTCTTCCATGAGATGAAAACTCTGTTGTTGCCATAACCCTCACTGTCTTCCATGAGATGAAAACTCTGTTGTTGCCATAACCCTCACTGTCTTCCATGAGATTAAAACTCTGTTGTTGCCATAACCCTCACTGTCTTCCATGAGATTAAAACTCTGTTGTTGCCATAACCCTCACTGTCTTCCATGAGATGAAAACTCTGTTGTTGCCATAACCCTCACTGTCTTCCATGAGATTAAAACTCTGTTGTTGCCATAACCCTCACTGTCTTCCATGAGATGAAAACTCTGTTGTTGCCATAACCCTCACTGTCTTCCATGAGATTAAAACTCTGTTGTTGCCATAACCCTCACTGTCTTCCATGAGATTAAAACTCTGTTGTTGCCATAACCCTCACTGTCTTCCATGAGATTAAAACTCTGTTGTTGCCATAACCCTCACTGTCTTTCATGAGATTAAAACTCTGTTGTTGCCATAACCCTCACTGTCTTCCATGAGATTAAAACTCTGTTGTTGCCATAACCCTCACTGTCTTCCATGAGATGAAAACTCTGTTGTTGCCATAACCCTCACTGTCTTCCATGAGATGAAAACTCTGTTGTTGCCATAACCCTCACTGTCTTCCATGAGATGAAAACTCTGTTGTTGCCATAACCCTCACTGTCTTCCATGAGATGAAAACTCTGTTGTTGCCATAACCCTCACTGTCTTCCATGAGATGAAAACTCTGTTGTTGCCATAACCCTCACTGTCTTCCATGAGATGAAAACTCTGTTGTTGCCATAACCCTCACTGTCTTCCATGAGATTAAAACTCTGTTGTTGTCATAACCCTCACTGTCTTTCATGAGATTAAAACTCTGTTGTTGCCATAACCCTCACTGTCTTTCATGAGATTAAAACTCTGTTGTTGCCATAACCCTCACTGTCTTCCATGAGATTAAAACTCTGTTGTTGCCATAACCCTCACTGTTTTCCATGAGATTAAAACTGTTGTTGCCATAACCCTCACTGTCTTCCATGAGATTAAAACTCTGTTGTTGCCATAACCCTCACTGTCTTCCATGAGATGAAAACTCTGTTGTTGCCATAACCCTCACTGTCTTCCATGAGATTAAAACTCTGTTGTTGCCATAACCCTCACTGTCTTCCATGAGATTAAAACTCTGTTGTTGCCATAACCCTCACTGTCTTCCATGAGATTAAAACTCTGTTGTTGCCATAACCCTCACTGTCTTTCATGAGATTAAAACTCTGTTGTTGCCATAACCCTCACTGTCTTCCATGAGATTAAAACTCTGTTGTTGCCATAACCCTCACTGTCTTCCATGAGATTAAAACTCTGTTGTTGCCATAACCCTCACTGTCTTTCATGAGATTAAAACTCTGTTGTTGCCATAACCCTCACTGTCTTTCATGAGATTAAAACTCTGTTGTTGCCATAACCCTCACTGTCTTTCATGAGATTAAAACTCTGTTGTTGCCATAACCCTCACTGTCTTTCATGAGATTAAAACTCTGTTGTTGCCATAACCCTCACTGTCTTTCATGAGATTAAAACTCTGTTGTTGCCATAACCCTCACTGTCTTTCATGAGATTAAAACTCTGTTGTTGCCATAACCCTCACTGTCTTTCATGAGATTAAAACTCTGTTGTTGCCATAACCCTCACTGTCTTTCATGAGATTAAAACTCTGTTGTTGCCATAACCCTCACTGTCTTTCATGAGATTAAAACTCTGTTGTTGCCATAACCCTCACTGTCTTTCATGAGATTAAAACTCTGTTGTTGCCATAACCCTCACTGTCTTTCATGAGATTAAAACTCTGTTGTTGCCATAACCCTCACTGTCTTTCATGAGATTAAAACTCTGTTGTTGCCATAACCCTCACTGTCTTTCATGAGATTAAAACTCTGTTGTTGCCATAACCCTCACTGTCTTTCATGAGATTAAAACTCTGTTGTTGCCATAACCCTCACTGTCTTTCATGAGATTAAAACTCTGTTGTTGCCATAACCCTCACTGTCTTTCATGAGATTAAAACTCTGTTGTTGCCATAACCCTCACTGTCTTCCATGAGATTAAAACTCTGTTGTTGCCATAACCCTCACTGTCTTCCATGAGATTAAAACTCTGTTGTTGCCATAACCCTCACTGTTTTCCATGAGATTAAAACTCTGTTGTTGCCATAACCCTCACTGTCTTCCATGAGATTAAAACTCTGTTGTTGCCATAACCCTCACTGTCTTTCATGAGATTAAAACTCTGTTGTTGCCATAACCCTCACTGTCTTCCATGAGATTAAAACTCTGTTGTTGCCATAACCCTCACTGTCTTCCATGAGATTAAAACTCTGTTGTTGCCATAACCCTCACTGTCTTCCATGAGATTAAAACTCTGTTGTTGCCATAACCCTCACTGTCTTCCATGAGATTAAAACTCTGTTGTTGCCATAACCCTCACTGTCTTTCATGAGATTAAAACTCTGTTGTTGCCATAACCCTCACTGTCTTTCATGAGATTAAAACTCTGTTGTTGCCATAACCCTCACTGTCTTTCATGAGATTAAAACTCTGTTGTTGTCATAACCCTCACTGTCTTCCATGAGATTAAAACTCTGTTGTTGTCCAAGATGTCGGACCCGACAACGGTTGCTATCCATTGGAGCGTTGCGATTGGTTGCCTAAGATTCTGCAGCGGGGCTTAGCGAAGAGTCAATTGAATGATTATGTAAAATGCCTTTGGAGTGTAGTCAGTCTTGCCATTATTTTGCCCTTGTGTGAACAAAGACCACTGTGAAAATGTCTGTTGATATTATCTCTCCTACGATTCATTTTTTGTCATCCTCAATGATTGTTTCTGTGTGGTGTTGTAACGAGAGTAATGAGTAATGTTATGGCAACTCTTTTTTTTCATGAATTTATTTGTTAATTCATCCATCTATTCATTCATCCATCCATTTATTCATTGATTCATCCATTAATTAATTAATCCATTCACAGGTCTGTTGGTCCAGAAGGGAAAGGAAGTGACCTTAACCACCGGTAACTTCAGCGTCCTAACGAACCTCAATATCCGCGATGACAGCGAAGTCACCTACAAGGTGTCCGAGCCTCCTAAGAACGGCTGGTTGTATCGCCACGGAAACATCTCAGTGGAGTTTACACAGCACGACCTGAAGAAGGGCCTCGTCTCGTATCGCCATGATGACAGCAAGAACCTGGCGGATTGGTTCAGTGTCACGGTTAAGGTTAAAGGTCACGTCCTGAATGCCAGAATCAACGTTAAGGCTTACCTGGAGAGCCATCAGAGGCCCCCTATCCTCCAGCACAACAACACTTTACTGGTGGAGGAGAGCAAACCTGTGAAGATTGACGGGAGTAGACTGGAGGTATGTATGTTGTATGGGTTGGGGATGAATGGATGAATGATTGGATGGATGTATGAATGATTGTATGAATGATTGTATGAATGATTGGATGGATGGATGGATGGATGGATCGATGGATCGATGGATGTATGAATGATTGGATGGATGGATGGATGGAAGAATGGATGAATGAATGATTGGATGGATGTATGAATGATTGGATGGATGAATGATTGGATGGATGGATGGATGAATGATTGGATGGATGAATGATTGGATGGATGAATGATTGGATGGATGGATGAATGATTGGATGGATGAATGATTGGATGGATGGATGTATGAATGATTGGATGGATGAATGATTGGAAGGATGTATGAATGATTGGATGGATGTATGAATGATTGGATGTATGAATGATTGGATGGGTGGATGGATGTATGGATAGATGGATGAATGAATGATTGGATGGATTAATGCGTGACTGGATGGATGGATGGGTGAATGAATGAATTCATGATTGAATGAGTAACTGGGTTGGGAATGCGTTAGTGATTGACGTAGATTAGAATATATTTGTGTTTTGTTTAGCAATATTTCTACACAGATAGTTGTGTCATGTTATCGGCATATATGTCAGTATTGGTTCAAGTCCTTCAGGATTCCGGTACAGTATTTATTCTAACTCCTGAGCTTCAGTCAAGTAACACGTCAAACACGATGCCAAGTGATACACCAAACGTCAACTAACCTCTTTAGACACCAAACATCTCAGAGGTTGTATCCCAAAAGGCACCCTATTCCCTATGGGGGGCCTCGGTCAAAAGTAGTGCACTATATTAGGGACTAGGGTGCCATTTAGGACGCGGGCATACTTGACAGTATATGGCCTCTGTCCACTGTGTCTAGCCTCCAACCTCTGTCTGTCTCTCTGTCTGTTCCAGGTGACCCACGAGGACAACCTGCCATCTGAGATTTTATTTACAGTGAAGGTGGCTCCACTACACGGGTTCCTGCGGCGCTTCGTGGAGGCCGAGGAGCAGTATGTTGGAACGGAACAGATCCCCGTCCAGACCTTCTCCCAGGAAGACGTCAACGCTGGCAACATCCAGTACATGCAGACGACCCCCAGCCAGGTCTACTGGACTTGACTTTTTGTTCTTCTGTATTTTAGCTTGAATGTTTCGAGACAGAAAGACAGGAAAGTAAAGAAGACAATGTGTGTCAGAAGGGTGAGGGCTGACATGCAGACAGACCCTGGCCAGGTCTTCTACTACCAAGACAGACAGACCCTGGAACCAAGACAGACAGACCCTGGAACCAAGACAGACAGACCCTAGCCAGTTCTACTACTAACAAGACAGACAGACCCTGGCCAGGTCTTCTACTACCAAGACAGACAGACCCTGGAACCAAGACAGACAGACCCTGGAACCAAGACAGACAGACCCTAGCCAGTTCTACTACTAACAAGACAGACAGACCCTGGCCAGGTCTTCTACTACCAAGACAGACAGACCCTGGAACCAAGACAGACAGACCCTAGCCAGTTCTACTACTAACAAGACAGACAGACCCTGGCCAGGTCTTCTACTACCAAGACAGACAGACCCTGGAACCAAGACAGACAGACCCTGGAACCAAGACAGACAGACCCTAGCCAGTTCTACTACTAACAAGACAGACAGACCCTGGCCAGGTCTTCTACTACCAATCAGACAGACCCTGGAACCAAGACAGACAGACCCTGGAACCAAGACAGACAGACCCTAGCCAGTTCTACTACTAACAAGACAGACAGACCCTGGCCAGGTCTTCTACTACCAAGACAGACAGACCCTGGAACAAAGACAGACAGACCCTGGAACCAAGACAGACAGACCCTAGCCAGTTCTACTACTAACAAGACAGACAGACCCTGGCCAGGTCTTCTACTACCAAGACAGACAGACCCTGGAACCAAGACAGACAGACCCTGGAACCAAGACAGACAGACCAGAGCCAGTTCTACTACTAACAAGACAGACAGACCCTGGCCAGGTCTTCTACTACCAAGACAGACAGACCCTGGAACCAAGACAGACAGACAGACCCTGGCAGGGCGGTTGGACTTGAATTGACTGGAATTTTAAAGGACTGTTAAATGACTTAATGCTCAATGTAAAACTCTCTTCTTCCTGTTTAGGTCAACGACACATTCCTATTGGACGTCTCTAATGGTGTCACAGAGGTCAACAGTATCAGGATATCCGTGGACATAATCCCCCGCCTCATCCCTCTCCAGGTATTCTTGTTTTGTTGTTGTAGGGTTATTGTATTGTTGTAGAATTATTGTATTGTTTTGTTGTTGTAGGATTATTGTGCTATCATACATTTTTATGTACGTTTGTAAATTAGTGTATAATTCATCTATGACTGCAGGCTTCCAATAAATGCTATTACTTCTACCACTACAGGTGTCCAATTTCACCCTGAGAGAGGGCGGGGCCAAGGCCTTGACACAGGAAGTGCTCAGGGTCACCAACCGACACTTCTCTGGCCTCAACTTCCTATACAGTGTGACTGAGCCGTCGCAGAACGGATATATTGAACATTCACGTTACCCCGGTGTTCCTGTGCTGTCTTTCACCAGACGCCAGGTAAGACTCTGTTATTCTCTCTCTTTTTTTTGTCATGTTGAAGAAGGAGACATTAAAATACTGTATATGTAATTCTACAAAGATTTGTTTTCATATTTCAATAGTTTTTTTTGCGGATGATATCAGACAAGAATATACATTTCTACACAACCTAAAACTATACTATATAAGTTCCTCAGGGTCCTTGGTTTACATTGCTTACTCGAGATGATCTAATACCACATTATAAGCAGTTCATAGACACTTGTAACAAGTCTTATAATGCATTATGGCAGCGTCATAATGCATTATACCTGTATGACTTAAGTAAAATGTTACCTCCAACTTCTTCACCTCCATGATTTTTATATAGACACTCAAAAGACACCTTACATTAAAGTAACGTTTCAAATCAAAGTTTGACTCCATTTTGACCTTCATGCCCCCCTCTAGGTGGAGCAGGAGTTCATCTACTACATACATGACAGCAGTGAGACGTTAGAAGACAACTTCACTGTGGTGGCCAACGACACAGGCCTGAGGAAACAGAGCTCTCCCTGTACCGTGTACATCCAGGTCACAGCCGTCAATGACCAGCATCCAGTCATCACCGCCAACAGGGTTCTCAGGGTGAGTCTTCTAGTCATCACTGACCAACAGGGTCCTCAGGATGAGTCCTCTAGTCATCACTGACCAACAGGGTCCTCAGGGTGAGTCCTCTAGTCATCACTGACCAACAGGGTCCTCAGGGTGAGTCCTCTAGTCATCACTGACCAACAGGGTCCTCAGGGTGAGTCCTCTAGTCATCACTGACCAACAGGGTCCTCAGGGTGAGTCCTCTAGTCATCACTGACCAACAGGGTCCTCAGGATGAGTCCTCTAGTCATCACTGACCAACAGGGTCCTCAGGGTGAGTCCTCTAGTCATCACTGACCAACAGGGTCCTCAGGGTGAGTCCTCTAGTCATCACTGACCAACAGGGTCCTCAGGATGAGTCCTCTAGTCATCACCGCCAGCAGGGTTCTCAGGGTGAGTCCTCTAGTCATCACTGACTAACAGGGTTCGCAGGGCAAGTGGCGTGAGATGATAGAGATATATTTAGTCGACCCTTTCTGTGTCCCAAGTGGCACTATACTTTTGACCAGAGTCGTATGTCAAAAGTAGTGCACTATATAGAGAATAGGGCTCTGGTCTAAACTAGTGCACTATATAGGGAATAGGGCTCTGGTCTAAACTAGTGCACTATATAGGGAATAGGGCTCTGGTCTAAGGTAGTGCACTATATAGGGAATAGGGCTCTGGTCTAAGGTAGTGCACTATATAGGGAATAGGGCTCTGGTCTAAGGTAGTGCACTATATAGGGAATAGGACTCTGGTCTAAAGTAGCACCACTACATAGGGCTCTGGTCTAAAGTAGTGCACTATATAGGGAATAGGACTCTGGTCTAAAGTAGCACCACTACATAGGGCTCTGGTCTAAAGTAGTGCCACTATATAAGGAATAGGACTCTGGTCTAAAGTAGTACCACTATATAGGGCTCTGGTCTATAGTAGTACCACTATATAGGGAATAGGGCCCTAGTCTAAAGTAGTGTACTATATAGGGAATAGGGCCCTGGTCTAAAGTAGTGTACTATATAGGGAATAGGGCTCTGGTCTATAGTAGTACCACTATATAAGGAATAGGTCTCTGGTCTATAGTAGTGTACTATATAGGGAATAGGGCCCTGGTCTAAAGTAGTGTACTATATAGGGAATAGGGCCCTGGTCTAAAGTAGTGTACTATATAGGGAATAGGGCCCTGGTCTAAAGTAGTGTACTATATAGGGAATAGGGTGACATAGGACTCTGGTCTAAAGTAGTGTACTATATAGGGAATAGGGCCCTGGTCTAAAGTAGTGTACTATATAGGGAATAGGGCCCTGGTCTAAAGTAGTGTACTATATAGGGAATAGGGCCCTGGTCTAAAGTAGTGTACTATATAGGGATTAGGGCTCTGGTCTAAAGTAGTGTACTATATAGGGAATAGGGCCCTGGTCTAAAGTAGTGTACTATATAGGGAATAGGGTGACATAGGACTCTGGTCTAAAGTAGTGTACTATATAGGGAATAGGGCCCTGGTCTAAAGTAGTGTACTATATAGGGAATAGGGCCCTGGTCTAAAGTAGTGTACTATATAGGGAATAGGGCCCTGGTCTAAAGTAGTGTACTATATAGGGATTAGGGCTCTGGTCTAAAGTAGTGTACTATATAGGGAACAGGGCCCTGGTCTAAAGTAGTGTACTATATAGGGAATAGGGCCCTGGTCTAAAGTAGTGTACTATATAGGGAATAGGGCCCTGGTCTAAAGTAGTGTACTATATAGGGAATAGGGCTCTGGTCTAAAGTAGTGTACTATATAGGGAATAGGGCTCTGGTCTATAGTAGTGTACTATATAGGGAATAGGGCCCTGGTCTAAAGTAGTGTACTATATAGGGAATAGGGCCCTGGTCTAAAGTAGTGTACTATATAGGGAATAGGGCCCTGGTCTAAAGTAGTGTACTATATAGGGAATAGGGCCCTGGTCTAAAGTAGTGTACTATATAGGGAACAGGTCTCTGGTCTAATGTAGTGCACTATTTATTTTTTATTTATTTTACCTTTATTTAACCAGGTAGGCAAGTTGAGAACAAGTTCTCATTTACAATTGCGACCTGGCCAAGATAAAGCAAAGCAGTTCGACAGATACAACGACACAGAGTTACACATGGAGTAAAACAAACATACAGTCAATAATGCAGTATAAACAAGTCTATATACAATGTGAGCAAATGAGGTGAGAAGGGAGGTAAAGGCAAAAAAGGCCATGGTGGCAAAGTAAATACAATATAGCAAGTAAAATACTGGAATGGTAGTTTTGCAATGGAAGAATGTGCAAAGTAGAAATAAAAAATAATGGGGTGCAAAGGAGCAAAATAAATAAATTAAAATTAAATACAGTTGGGAAAGAGGTAGTTGTTTGGGCTAAATTATAGGTGGGCTATATACAGGTGCAGTAATCTGTGAGCTGCTCTGACAGTTGGTGCTTAAAGCTAGTGAGGGACACTATATAGGGATTAGGGTGCCATTTGGGATCCAGAAGCTGGTTCTTTTTGTATTGACTGGTGGCTGGGTGGCAGTTCGTCTCTGACAACGGGACTTAGGCAGCGGTCAGTCAATATGCTTCATGATGTGGGCAGGCAATGTTGGGACTGGATTGGGGGAGGCTAGTGGTAAGGTATGCCAGCTATGTGGGTGGAGGGGGAGGGGGGAGGCTAGTGGTAAGGTATGCCAGCTACGTGGGCGGAGGGGGGAGGCTAGTGGTAAGGTATGCCAGCTATGTGGAGGAGGATCCCAAAACAGACTGTCTGTGATGCCCGAGCAGCTTTTTTACTCATTGGGAAGACAACATTGTAAACGGATAGTAGGGTGAACTGGAACACGTCTATTTAAAGGTTGGGACATGGAAACAATTGTGTTTCTACGTGAATCAAGGAGGTGGATAGTAGATGAGACCATCTGGAGAGTAAATAATGGACTGTCAGTTAAATCAGTTGTTCTATGTGAATCAAGGAGGTGGATAGTAGATGAGACCATCTGGAGAGTAAATAATGGACTGTCAGTTAAATCAGTTGTTCTATGTGAATCAAGGAGGTGGATAGTAGATGAGACCATCTGGAGAGTAAATAATGGACTGTCAGTTAAATCAGTTGTTGAGTTTAACTTCCTGAAGAGAGTGTAGTTGAAATAGTCCAATGGAAATGAACCCGATTTAAAAAATAAACCCCATAGCAACAGTCTAGGTAAACTTTGATTTGATTAGCGTCCTATTCCCTATAAGACTGGTATAGCATCTTATTCCCTATAAGACTGATATAGCATCTTATTCCCTATAAGACTGGTATAGCATCTTATTCCCTATAAGACTGGTATAGCATCTTATTCCCTATAAGACTGGTGTAGCATCTTATTCCCTATAAGACTGGTATAGCATCTTATTAGACTGGTATAGCATCATATTCTCTATAGGACTGGTATAGCATCATATTCTCTATAGGACTGGTATAGCATCTTATTCCCTATAAGACTGGTATAGAATCCTATTAGACTGGTATAGCATCATATTCCCTATAGGACTGGTATAGCATCCTATTAGACTGGTATAGAATCCCATTAGACTGGTATAGCATCCTATTAGACTGGTATAGAATCCCATTAGACTGGTATAGCATCCTATTAGACTGGTATAGAATCCTATTAGACTGGTATAGAATCCTATTAGACTGGTATAGAATCCTATTAGACTGGTATAGCATCCTATTAGACTGGTATAGAATCCCATTAGACTGGTATAGCATCCTATTAGACTAGTATAGCATCCTATTAGACTGGTATAGCATCCTGTTAGACTGGTATAGAATCCTATTCCCTATATGACTGGTATAGAATCATATTAGACTGGTATAGAATCCTATTCCCTATAGGACTGGTATAGAATCCTATTAGACTGGTATAGAATCCTATTCCCTATAGGACTGGTATAGAATCATATTAGACTGGTATAGAATCCTATTCCCTATAGGACTGGTATAGCATCCCATTAGACTGGTATAGCATCCTATTAGACTGGTATAGAATCCTATTAGACTGGTATAGAATCCTATTCCCTATAGGACTGGTATAGCATCCTATTAGACTGGTATAGAATCCCATTAGACTGGTATAGCATCCTATTAGACTGGTATAGAATCCCATTAGACTGGTATAGCATCCTATTAGACTGGTATAGAATCCTATTAGACTGGTATAGCATCATATTCCCTATAGGACTGGTATAGCATCCTATTAGACTGGTATAGAATCCCATTAGACTGGTATAGCATCCTATTAGACTGGTATAGAATCCCATTAGACTGGTATAGCATCCTATTAGACTGGTATAGAATCCTATTAGACTGGTATAGAATCCTATTAGACTGGTATAGAATCCTATTAGACTGGTATAGCATCCTATTAGACTGGTATAGAATCCCATTAGACTGGTATAGCATCCTATTAGACTAGTATAGCATCCTATTAGACTGGTATAGCATCCTGTTAGACTGGTATAGAATCCTATTCCCTATATGACTGGTATAGAATCCCATTAGACTGGTATAGAATCCTATTCCCTATAGGACTGGTATAGAATCCTATTAGACTGGTATAGAATCCTATTCCCTATAGGACTGGTATAGAATCATATTAGACTGGTATAGAATCCTATTCCCTATAGGACTGGTATAGCATCCCATTAGACTGGTATAGCATCCTATTAGACTGGTATAGAATCCTATTAGACTGGTATAGAATCCTATTCCCTATAAGACTGGTATAGAATCCCATTAGACTGGTATAGCATCCTATTAGACTGGTATAGCATCCTATTAGACTGGTATAGCATCCTGTTAGACTGGTATAGAATCCTATTCCCTATAGGACTGGTATAGAATCCCATTAGACTGGTATATAATCCTATTCCCTATAGGACTGGTATAGAATCCTATTAGACTGGTATAGAATCCTATTCCCTATAGGACTGGTATAGAATCCCATTAGACTGGTATAGCATCCTATTAGACTGGTATAGCATCATGTTAGACTGGTATAGAATCCTATTCCCTATAGGACTGGTATAGCATCCCATTAGACTGGTATAGCATCCCATTAGACTGGTATAGAATCCTATTCCCTATAGGACTGGTATAGCATCCCATTAGACTGGTATAGCATCCCATTAGACTGGTATAGAATCCTATTAGACTGGTATAGCATCCCATTAGACTGGTATAGAATCCTATTAGACTGGTATAGCATCCTATTAGACTGGTATAGCATCCCATTAGACTGGTATAGAATCCTATTAGACTGGTATAGCATCCTATTAGACTGGTATAGAATCCTATTCCCTATAAGACTGGTATAGCATCATGTTAGACTGGTATAGAATCCTATTCCCTATAGGACTGGTATAGCATCATGTTAGACTGGTATAGAATCCTATTCCCTATAGGACTGGTATAGCATCCCATTAGACTCGTATAGAATCCTATTCCCTATAGGACTGGTATAGCATCATGTTAGACTGGTATAGAATCCTATTCCCTATAGGACTGGTATAGCATCATGTTAGACTGGTATAGAATCCTATTCCCTATAAGACTGGTATAGCATCATGTTAGACTGGTATAGAATCCTATTCCCTATAGGACTGGTATAGCATCATGTTAGACTGGTATAGAATCCTATTCCCTATAGGACTGGTATAGCATCATGTTAGACTGGTATAGAATCCTATTCCCTATAGGACTGGTATAGCATCATGTTAGACTGGTATAGAATCCTATTCCCTATAGGACTGGTATAGCATCATGTTAGACTGGTATAGAATCCTATTCCCTATAGGACTGGTATAGCATCCCATTAGACTCGTATAGAATCCTATTCCCTATAGGACTGGTATAGCATCATGTTAGACTGGTATAGAATCCTATTCCCTATAGGACTGGTATAGCATCATGTTAGACTGGTATAGAATCCTATTCCCTATAAGACTGGTATAGCATCATGTTAGACTGGTATAGAATCCTATTCCCTATAGGACTGGTATAGCATCATGTTAGACTGGTATAGAATCCTATTCCCTATAGGACTGGTATAGCATCATGTTAGACTGGTATAGAATCCTATTCCCTATAAGACTGGTATAGCATCATGTTAGACTGGTATAGAATCCTATTCGCTATAGGACTGGTATAGCATCATGTTAGACTGGTATAGAATCCTATTCCCTATAGGACTGGTATAGCATCATGTTAGACTGGTATAGAATCCTATTCCCTATAGGACTGGTATAGCATCATGTTAGACTGGTATAGAATCCTATTCCCTATAGGACTGGTATAGCATCATGTTAGACTGGTATAGAATCCTATTCCCTATAGGACTGGTATAGCATCATGTTAGACTCGTATAGAATCCTATTCCCTATAGAACTGGTATAGCATCATGTTAGACTGGTATAGAATCCTATTCCCTATAGGACTGGTATAGCATCCCATTAGACTGGTATAGAATCCTATTCCCTATAGGACTGGTATAGCATCATGTTAGACTCGTATAGAATCCTATTCCCTATAGGACTGGTATAGCATCATGTTAGACTGGTATAGAATCCTATTCCCTATAGGACTGGTATAGCATCCCATTAGACTGGTATAGAATCCTATTAGACTGGTATAGAATCCTATTAGACTGGTATAGCATCCTATTAGACTGGTATAGAATCCCATTAGACTCGTATAGAATCCTATTCCCTTGGTCTAAAGTAGTGCACTATAAAACGTTTTTGGGTGCCATTTAGGACGAAGACACGGCGTCTGCCAGTATAGCTGTCTGTCCATCTGGCAGTTGTCCATCTGTTCGCTAGTTACAGACAGGGGGCTGGTTGCACCCTCATGGGGGAGAACAGGCTCACGGTAATTACTGGAGCGGAAAGGGTGGAATTGAATCAAATGGTTTCCAGGTGTTTGCTAGTTACAGACAGGGGGCTGGTGGCACCCTCATGGGGGAGAACAGGCTCACGGTAATTACTGGAGCGGAAAGGGTGGAATTGAATCAAATGGTTTCCAGGTGTTTGCTAGTTACAGACAGGGGGCTGGTGGCACCCTCATGGGGGAGAACAGGCTCACGGTAATTACTGGAGCGGAATGGGTGGAATGGAATCAAATGGTGTCCAGGTGTTTGATGCCTCTTCATTAGCGTCGTTCTCCCCTCAACAGTTTCCTGTGTGACACGCTGTGTGTGTGTGTGTGTGTGTGTGTGTGTGTGTGTGTGTGTGTGTGTGTGTGTGTGTGTGTGTGTGTGTGTGTGTGTCTGTGTCTGTACTAATGTGTAGTTGGACTGAATTCCAGCTGTTCAAGGTGATTGAAGTACCAACAAGTAGAGCTTTTAGTTCTCGTAAGTTTCCCTGTCCTCTCCCCTGCCCTCTCCCCTGTCCTCTCCCCTGTCCTCTCCCCTGTCCTCTCCCCTGTCCTCTCCCCTGTCCTCTCCCCTGTCCTCTCCCCTGCCCTCTCCCCTGCCCTCTCCCCTGTCCTCTCCCCTGTCCTCTCCCCTGTCCTCTCCCCTGTCCTCTCCCCTGTCCTCTCCCCTGTCCTCTCCCCTGCCCTCTCCCCTGCCCTCTCCCCTGTCCTCTCCCCTGTCCTCTCCCCTGTCCTCTCCCCTGTCCTCTCCCCTGTCCTCTCCCCTGCCCTCTCCCCTGCCCTCTCCTTTACCCTGCCCTAACAATTAAGTCTTTACATTCTTCTCTAGTGTGTGTGTGTGTGTGTGTGTGTGTCTGTGTCTGTGTCTGTGTCTGTGTCTGTACTAATGTGTAGTTTGACTGAATTCCAGCTGTTCCAAGTTGATTGAAGTACCAACAAGTGCTTTACCCTGAATGCCACACATTCCTCTCAGCTCTCGTCTTGGTTCAGACCCTCTAATTAGAAGAAAAAAAATGGCACCATATTTCCCTATATAGTACACACTGCTTTTGACTAAAACTCTATGGGCCCTGGTCAAAAGTAGTGCACTATATAGGGAATAGGGTTCAGTTTGGGATGTACTCCCCCATTCGACCATAAACTTCACTTGTAGATCTGTGTGTTTTTTAGTCAAGTTTTCTATTCTAGTCATAGTTTAAGCATTCATCTTAGAGAAATATAGATTGATTGTCAATTATCTCCATTACGTTGATTTAAAGAAGAATTCACACATCTAGTAAGAGTCTCTTTAACTATCTCTACATGTACATACTACTTCAATCAGCCTGACTAACCGGTGTCTGTATGTATCCTCGCTACTTTTATAGCCTCTCTACTGTATATAGCCTCGCTACTTTTATAGCCTCTCTATTGTATATAGCCTCTCTACTGTATATAGCCTCTCTACTGTATATAGCCTCTCTACTGTATATAGCCTCTCTACTGTATATAGCCTCTCTATTGTATATAGCCTCCCTACTGAATATAGCCTCTCTACTGTATATAGCCTCTCTACTGTATATAGCCTCTCTACTGTATATAGCCTCTACTGTATATAGCCTCTCTACTGTATATAGCCTCTCTACTGTATATAGTCTCTCTACTGTATATAACCTCTCTACTGTATATAGTCTCTCTACTGTATATAGTCTCTCTACTGTATATAACCTCTCTACTGTATATAGCCTCTCTACTGTATATAGCCTCTCTACTGTATATAGCCTCTCTACTGTATATAGTCTCTCTACTGTATATAACCTCTCTACTGTATATAGTCTCTCTACTGTATATAACCTCTCTACTGTATATAGCCTCTCTACTGTATATAGCCTCTCTACTGTATATAGCCTCTACTGTATATAGGCTCTCTACTGTATATAACCTCTCTACTGTATATAACCTCTCTACTGTCTATAGCCTCTCTACTGTATATAGCCTCTCTACTGTATATAACCTCTCTACTGTATATAAACTCTACTGTATATAGCCTCTCTACTGTATATAGCCACTCTACTGTATATAACCTCTCTACTGTATATAACCTCTCTACTGTATATAGCCTCTACTGTATATAGCCTCTCTACTGTATATAGCCTCTCTACTGTATATAACCTCTCTACTGTATATAAACACCTTTTTTGCACCATTGGTTAGAGCCTGTAAGTAAGCATTTCACTGTGAGGTCTACTACACCTGTTGTATTCAGCATTTCACTGTGAGGTCTACTACACCTGTTGTATTCAGCATTTCACTGTGAGGTCTACTACACCTGTTGTATTCAGCATTTCACTGTGAGGTCTACTACACCTGTTGTATTCAGCATTTCACTGTGAGGTCTACTACACCTGTTGTATTCAGCATTTCACTGTGAGGTCTCCTACACCTGTTGTATTCAGCATTTCACTGTAAGGTCTACTACACCTGTTCTATTCAGCATTTCACTGTGAGGTCTCCTACACCTGTTGTATTCAGCATTTCACTGTGAGGTCTACTACACCTGTTGTATTCAGCATTTCACTGTGAGGTCTCCTACACCTGTTGTATTCAGCATTTCACTGTAAGGTCTACTACACCTGTTCTATTCAGCATTTCACTGTGAGGTCTCCTACACCTGTTGTATTCAGCATTTCACTGTGAGGTCTACTATACCTGTTGTATTCAGCATTTCACTGTGAGGTCTCCTACACCTGTTGTATTCAGCATTTCACTGTGAGGTCTACTACAACTGTTGTATTCAGCATTTCACTGTGAGGTCTACTACACCTGTTGTATTCAGCATTTCACTGTGAGGTCTACTACACCTGTTGTATTCAGCATTTCACTGTGAGGTCTCCTACACCTGTTGTATTCAGCATTTCACTGTAAGGTCTACTACACCTGTTCTATTCAGCATTTCACTGTGAGGTCTCCTACACCTGTTGTATTCAGCATTTCACTGTAAGGTCTACTACACCTGTTGTATTCAGCATTTCACTGTGAGGTCTACTACACCTGTTGTATTCAGCATTTCACTGTGAGGTCTACTACACCTGTTGTATTCAGCATTTCACTGTAAGGTCTACTACACCTGTTGTATTCAGCATTTCACTGTGAGGTCTACTACACCTGTTGTATTCAGCATTTCACTGTGAGGTCTACTACACCTGTTGTATTCATCACGTGACAAATAAACTTTGATTTGAAGATCCATCTAGTTTTGTTACATATATATATTCTAAGATAAGCTTCTGATTGATAAAAGCTATATATATGTGTGTTGTATGGTTCTAGGAATGTTGTAACTCATAGTGTTGATATGTCTATATTAAAACGTAGTATTTAATATTGATGTTGAAACCGTTAATCTGTTAGACACGGAGACTGGGCTCACAACAGACCAATGTCTTTTAAGTATTGGGGATAGATAGCCGATATTTCAAATACCACTTAGGTGCGCTAAGCAGGCTTTCACTTAGTAACTTGCTTCCAATAACAGTTGGGTCTTGGCTGGGTTACAGTTGTGAAGAGGGCTTTTAAACAACCTTGGGAGTAAGATGGATATTGGTATTGAATGTGATTTTAAATGTGATTGATTTGGTTGTCCACAAGATGGCTCTCTGCAACCACTTTGCTTACGCTATGGTTCTACTGTCCCCTCTACACAAGTTCCGGACTCACTGTTTGGAATTAAATAGCGGTATTACTTTAAATGAGTTACACAACAACTATGTACATGACTCTGTTTTGAGCACAATGGACACAAGTGGACACAGAATTCTAATTTGCTTGAGAAAAAAAGAAGTAACTAATTGTAGGTTAACTGTTTTTAACACCAAGGACAGATAGGACCCACGGACATGAATTTCCCTGAGACATGAATTGTTGCAAACGCATTCATGTTCTATTGTGGCACAGCGTTAGTGAGATTCAAACCTATAGTGTTCTCTGTTCATGGCATCAGTTCACTGTAGAAAACTGTTCATTTTAGTCAATTCACACCATAGAGATAGATAGAGGACTTATCTTTATAATTGTTTTACTCCACACACAAAACTGTTCATTTGAGTCTATTCACACCATAGAGATAGATAGAGGACTTATCTTTATAATTGTTTTACTCCACACACAAAACTGTTCATTTGAGTCTATTCACACCATAGAGATAGATAGAGGACTTATCTTTATAATTGTTTTACTCCACACACAAAACTGTTCATTTGAGTCTATTCACACCATAGAGATAGATAGAGGACTTATCTTTATAATTAGTTAATAAATGTATTTTGATTGTGGCACAGTGTCAGTGAGATTCAAACCTATAGTGTTCTGTTCTCTGTTCATGGGATCAGTTCACTGCATCACCAGGATGGGGCTAAAATACTATGTTTTACTCCACATACAAAGATGTTCATTTTAGGCTACTCAAACAGACCCCATTTCAAAGTAAACAAGAACTCATTAAGATCAGGTGTGGCCAATTAGTGTCAGTGAGATTCAAACCTATAGTGTTCTGTTCTCTGTTCATGGGATCAGTTCACTGCATCACCAGGATGGGGCTAAAATACTATGTTTTACTCCACATACAAAGATGTTCATTTTAGGCTACTCAAACAGACCCCATTTCAAAGTAAACAAGAACTCATTAAGATCAGGTGTGGCCAATTAGTGGGCGCGGCTAACACACCTGAACACACTTAACAAAATATAAAGGATAAGAGAGATGTATATGTTGTTAAAATAAAGCACACGAGGGCGTGCTAAACAACAGCGCTGCGGTCATAGGTTCGAGGCCGAGCTTCTAGCCAAACCAAATGTCAGGCTAAAAGCAAGGGGAGATAATGTCTTGATGTTTTTTTTTTTACAGTGGAGATCAAGTTTATGAATTGGCTGGCTGGGCTGATGGGACACTAGATGAGTATGGCTTTATCAGATGGAACAGAAAACAAGATGCCCATTTTTGGCTGGCTGGGCTGATGGGACACTGGATGAGTATGGCTTTATCAGATGGAACAGAAAACAAGATGCCCATTTTTGGCTGGCTGGGCTGATGGGACACTAGATGAGTATGGCTTTATCAGATGGAACAGAAAACAAGATGCCCATTTTTGGCTGGCTGGGCTGATGGGACACTAGATGAGTATGGCTTTATCAGATGGAACAGAAACCAAGATGCCCATTTTTGGCTGGCTGGGCTGATGGGACACTAGATGAGTATGGCTTTATCAGATGGAACAGAAAACAAGATGCCCATTTTTGGCTGGCTGGGCTGATGGGACACTAGATGAGTATGGCTTTATCAGATGGAACAGAAAACAAGATGCCCATTTTTGGCTGGCTGGGCTGATGGGACACTAGATGAGTATGGCTTTATCAGATGGAACAGAAAACAAGATGTCCATTTTTGCGTCGTACACTTTTTAAATTATTTTTTTACAATGTTTTGGTCTGAACAATGCTTGTCTGTTGTAGAATAACATTCTTACTATGTTACTAAAGTTTTCTTGTATACTACAACATTATATACGAAGCACTAAATGAGATTGAGGGATACTACAGAGTGTAAACTGACGTATTTTATATATATATTGATTCTGATATTTTCCAAGTGGGAAACTCAGAGCTTATTTATTTGTTCTACGAGTTTCCAAGTCAGAAATGTCAGAGTTCCCGAGTTGTCTTTTTAAAAGCGTTTTTAGTCCTGACATGAAAAGACAAACTATAAGTCAGAGGCCACTCCAGTGTTAATTACTGCTGTTAGTGTTGTTTTTCAAATACCACTTAGGTGCACTAAGCAGGCTTCACTTAGTAACTTCCTATAACAGTTGGGTCTTGGCTGGGTTACAGTCAAAGCCCTTTGTGACGTATGGTGAAGAGGGCGTTTTAACAACGTGGGAGGAAGATGGATATTGGAATTGACCAATTAAAAATATGTTGAAAACAAAAAAGGCCTTTAAATGTGATTGATTTGGTTGTCTCCTAAGGCGTGGATGGGGGGGGGGGGGTCAGTGACAGATATAAGGATTTGATTGGTTGCCTCAAGTTTGTGAGTGATTTGATTGGTTGTCTCCCCAGGTGTGGGTGGGGTCGGTCACAGAGATCCGCTCTGACGACCTGGATGCCCAGGATGAGGACACTCCCCCTGAGGAGCTGCAGGTGATAGTGACTCCGCCCTCTAATGGCCACCTGGCGCTGAAGAGCGCCCTCGCCAGGCCGCTCCTGAACTTCACCCTGCAACACATCCATCTGGGACAGCTGCTGTTCGTCCACAGTGGTAAGACCTGATCCTAAACCTGTACAAACTTAGTCTTCTAGCGGAGTTGGATGGAGTAGTAGATACCAGATGGGTGACTGTAGTAGTAGATACCAGAGGGGTGTACTGTAGTAGTAGATACCAGAGGGGTGCACTGTAGTAGTAGATACCAGAGGGGTGTACTGTAGTAGTAGATACCAGAGGGGTGTACTGTAGTAGTAGATACCAGAGGGGTGTACTGTAGTAGTAGATACCAGAGGGGTGTACTGTAGTAGTAGATACCAGAGGGGTGTACTGTAGTAGTAGATACCAGAGGGGTGTACTGTAGTAGTAGATACCAGAGGGGTGCACTGTAGTAGTAGATACCAGAGGGGTGTAGTAGTAGATACCAGAGGGGTGTACTGTAGTAGTAGATACCAGAGGGGTGTACTGTAGTATTAGATACCAGAGGGGTGTACTGTAGTAGTAGATACCAGAGGGGTGCACTGTAGTAGTAGATACCAGAGGGGTGCACTATAGTAGTAGATACCAGAGGGGTGTACTGTAGTAGTAGATACCAGAGGGGTGTACTGTAGTAGTAGATACCAGAGGGGTGTACTGTAGTAGTAGATACCAGAGGGGTGTACTGTAGTAGTAGATACCAGAGGGGTGTAGTGTAGTAGTAGATACCAGAGGGGTGCACTGTAGTAGTAGATACCAGAGGGGTGCACTGTAGTAGTAGATACCAGAGGGGTGCACTGTAGTAGTAGATACCAGAGGGGTGTAGTAGTAGATACCAGAGGGGTGTACTGTAGTAGTAGATACCAGAGGGGTGTACTGTAGTATTAGATACCAGAGGGGTGTACTGTAGTAGTAGATACCAAAGGGGTGCACTGTAGTAGTAGATACCAGAGGGGTGCACTATAGTAGTAGATACCAGAGGGGTGTAGTAGTAGATACCAGAGGGGTGTACTGTAGTAGATACCAGAGGGGTGTACTGTAGTAGTAGATACCAGAGGGGTGTACTGTAGTAGTAGATACCAGAGGGGTGTACTGTAGTAGTAGATACCAGAGGGGTGTACTGTAGTAGTAGATACCAGAGGGGTGTACTGTAGTAGTAGATACCAGAGGGGTGTAGTGTAGTAGTAGATACCAGAGGGGTGCACTGTAGTAGTAGATACCAGAGGGGTGCACTGTAGTAGTAGATACCAGAGGGGTGCACTGTAGTAGTAGATACCAGAGGGGTGCAGTAGTAGTAGATACCAGAGGGGTGCAGTAGTAGTAGATACCAGAGGGGTGTACTGTAGTAGTAGATACCAGAGGGGTGTACTGTAGTAGTAGATACCAGAGGGGTGTACTGTAGTAGTAGATACCAGAGGGGTGTACTGTAGTAGTAGATACCAGAGGGGTGTAGTAGTAGATACCAGAGGGGTTTAGTAGTAGATACCAGAGGGGTGTAGTAGTAGATACCAGAGGGGTGTACTGTAGTAGTAGATACCAGAGGGGTGTACTGTAGTAGTAGATACCAGAGGGGTGTACTGTAGTAGTAGATACCAGAGGGGTGTACTGTAGTAGTAGATACCAGAGGGGTGTGGTGTAGTAGTAGATACCAGAGGGGTGTACTGTAGTAGTAGATACCAGAGGGGTATAGTAGTAGATACCAGAGGGGTGTACTGTAGTAGTAGATACCAGAGGGGTATAGTAGTAGATACCAGAGGGGTGTACTGTAGTAGTAGATACCAGAGGGGTGTACTGTAGTAGCAGATACCAGAGGGGTGTACTGTAGTAGTAGATACCAGAGGGGTGTAGTAGTAGATACCAGAGGGGTGTAGTAGTAGATACCAGAGGGGTGTACTGTAGTAGTAGATACCAGAGGGGTGTACTGTAGTAGTAGATACCAGAGGGGTGTACTGTAGTAGTAGATACCAGAGGGGTGCACTGTAGTAGTAGATACCAGAGGGGTGTACTGTAGTAGTAGATACCAGAGGGGTGTGGTGTAGTAGTAGATACCAGAGGGGTGTACTGTAGTAGTAGATACCAGAGGGGTATAGTAGTAGATACCAGAGGGGTGTACTGTAGTAGTAGATACCAGAGGGGTATAGTAGTAGATACCAGAGGGGTGCACTGTAGTAGTAGATACCAGAGGGGTGTACTGTAGTAGCAGATACCAGAGGGGTATAGTAGTAGATACCAGAGGGGTGTACTGTAGTAGTAGATACCAGAGGGGTGTACTGTAGTAGTAGATACCAGAGGGGTGTACTGTAGTAGTAGATACCAGAGGGGTGTACTGTAGTAGTAGATACCAGAGGGGTGCACTGTAGTAGTAGATACCAGAGGGGTGTACTGTAGTAGTAGATACCAGAGGGGTGCACTGTAGTAGTAGATACCAGAGGGGTGCACTGTAGTAGTAGATACCAGAGGGGTGCACTGTAGTAGTAGATACCAGAGGGGTGTACTGTAGTAGTAGATACCAGAGGGGTGTACTGTAGTAGTAGATACCAGAGGGGTGTACTGTAGTAGTAGATACCAGAGGGGTGTACTGTAGTAGTAGATACCAGAGGGGTGTACTGTAGTAGTAGATACCAGAGGGGTGTACTGTAGTAGTAGATACCAGAGGGGTGTAGTGTAGTAGTAGATACCAGAGGGGTGCACTGTAGTAGTAGATACCAGAGGGGTGCACTGTAGTAGTAGATACCAGAGGGGTGCACTGTAGTAGTAGATACCAGAGGGGTGTAGTAGTAGATACCAGAGGGGTGTACTGTAGTAGTAGATACCAGAGGGGTGTACTGTAGTATTAGATACCAGAGGGGTGTACTGTAGTAGTAGATACCAAAGGGGTGCACTGTAGTAGTAGATACCAGAGGGGTGCACTATAGTAGTAGATACCAGAGGGGTGTAGTAGTAGATACCAGAGGGGTGTACTGTAGTAGATACCAGAGGGGTGTACTGTAGTAGTAGATACCAGAGGGGTGTACTGTAGTAGTAGATACCAGAGGGGTGTACTGTAGTAGTAGATACCAGAGGGGTGTACTGTAGTAGTAGATACCAGAGGGGTGTACTGTAGTAGTAGATACCAGAGGGGTGTAGTGTAGTAGTAGATACCAGAGGGGTGCACTGTAGTAGTAGATACCAGAGGGGTGCACTGTAGTAGTAGATACCAGAGGGGTGCACTGTAGTAGTAGATACCAGAGGGGTGCAGTAGTAGTAGATACCAGAGGGGTGCAGTAGTAGTAGATACCAGAGGGGTGTACTGTAGTAGTAGATACCAGAGGGGTGTACTGTAGTAGTAGATACCAGAGGGGTGTACTGTAGTAGTAGATACCAGAGGGGTGTACTGTAGTAGTAGATACCAGAGGGGTGTAGTAGTAGATACCAGAGGGGTTTAGTAGTAGATACCAGAGGGGTGTAGTAGTAGATACCAGAGGGGTGTACTGTAGTAGTAGATACCAGAGGGGTGTACTGTAGTAGTAGATACCAGAGGGGTGTACTGTAGTAGTAGATACCAGAGGGGTGTACTGTAGTAGTAGATACCAGAGGGGTGTGGTGTAGTAGTAGATACCAGAGGGGTGTACTGTAGTAGTAGATACCAGAGGGGTATAGTAGTAGATACCAGAGGGGTGTACTGTAGTAGTAGATACCAGAGGGGTATAGTAGTAGATACCAGAGGGGTGTACTGTAGTAGTAGATACCAGAGGGGTGTACTGTAGTAGCAGATACCAGAGGGGTGTACTGTAGTAGTAGATACCAGAGGGGTGTAGTAGTAGATACCAGAGGGGTGTAGTAGTAGATACCAGAGGGGTGTACTGTAGTAGTAGATACCAGAGGGGTGTACTGTAGTAGTAGATACCAGAGGGGTGTACTGTAGTAGTAGATACCAGAGGGGTGCACTGTAGTAGTAGATACCAGAGGGGTGTACTGTAGTAGTAGATACCAGAGGGGTGTGGTGTAGTAGTAGATACCAGAGGGGTGTACTGTAGTAGTAGATACCAGAGGGGTATAGTAGTAGATACCAGAGGGGTGTACTGTAGTAGTAGATACCAGAGGGGTATAGTAGTAGATACCAGAGGGGTGCACTGTAGTAGTAGATACCAGAGGGGTGTACTGTAGTAGCAGATACCAGAGGGGTATAGTAGTAGATACCAGAGGGGTGTACTGTAGTAGTAGATACCAGAGGGGTGTACTGTAGTAGTAGATACCAGAGGGGTGTACTGTAGTAGTAGATACCAGAGGGGTGTACTGTAGTAGTAGATACCAGAGGGGTGCACTGTAGTAGTAGATACCAGAGGGGTGTACTGTAGTAGTAGATACCAGAGGGTGTTGTAACAGAGGTGTAGTAGTAGTAGATACCAGAGGGGTGTAGTGTAGTAGTAGATACCAGAGGGGTGCACTGTAGTAGTAGATACCAGAGGGGTGCACTGTAGTAGTAGATACCAGAGGGGTGCACTGTAGTAGTAGATACCAGAGGGTGTACTGTAGTAGCAGATACCAGAGGGGTATAGTAGTAGATACCAGAGGGTGTACTGTAGTAGTAGATACCAGAGGGGTGTACTGTAGTAGTAGATACCAGAGGGGTGTACTGTAGTAGTAGATACCAGAGGGGTGTACTGTAGTAGTAGATACCAGAGGGGTGTACTGTAGTAGTAGATACCAGAGGGGTGTACTGTAGTAGTAGATACCAGAGGGGTGTAGTGTAGTAGTAGATACCAGAGGGGTGCACTGTAGTAGTAGATACCAGAGGGGTGCACTGTAGTAGTAGATACCAGAGGGGTGCACTGTAGTAGTAGATACCAGAGGGTGTAGTAGTAGATACCAGAGGGGTGTACTGTAGTAGTAGATACCAGAGGGGTGTACTGTAGTATTAGATACCAGAGGGGTGTACTGTAGTAGTAGATACCAAAGGGGTGCACTGTAGTAGTAGATACCAGAGGGGTGCACTATAGTAGTAGATACCAGAGGGGTGTAGTAGTAGATACCAGAGGGGTGTACTGTAGTAGATACCAGAGGGGTGTACTGTAGTAGTAGATACCAGAGGGGTGTACTGTAGTAGTAGATACCAGAGGGGTGTACTGTAGTAGTAGATACCAGAGGGGTGTACTGTAGTAGTAGATACCAGAGGGGTGTACTGTAGTAGTAGATACCAGAGGGGTGTAGTGTAGTAGTAGATACCAGAGGGGTGCACTGTAGTAGTAGATACCAGAGGGGTGCACTGTAGTAGTAGATACCAGAGGGGTGCACTGTAGTAGTAGATACCAGAGGGGTGCAGTAGTAGTAGATACCAGAGGGGTGCAGTAGTAGTAGATACCAGAGGGGTGCACTGTAGTAGTAGATACCAGAGGGGTGTACTGTAGTAGTAGATACCAGAGGGGTGTACTGTAGTAGTAGATACCAGAGGGGTGTACTGTAGTAGTAGATACCAGAGGGGTGTAGTAGTAGATACCAGAGGGGTTTAGTAGTAGATACCAGAGGGGTGTAGTAGTAGATACCAGAGGGGTGTACTGTAGTAGTAGATACCAGAGGGGTGTACTGTAGTAGTAGATACCAGAGGGGTGTACTGTAGTAGTAGATACCAGAGGGGTGTACTGTAGTAGTAGATACCAGAGGGGTGTGGTGTAGTAGTAGATACCAGAGGGGTGTACTGTAGTAGTAGATACCAGAGGGGTATAGTAGTAGATACCAGAGGGGTGTACTGTAGTAGTAGATACCAGAGGGGTATAGTAGTAGATACCAGAGGGGTGTACTAGTAGTAGATACCAGAGGGGTGTACTGTAGTAGTAGATACCAGAGGGGTGTACTGTAGTAGTCAGATACCAGAGGGTGTACTGTAGTAGTAGATACCAGAGGGGTGTAGTAGTAGATACCAGAGGGGTGTAGTAGTAGATACCAGAGGGGTGTACTGTAGTAGTAGATACCAGAGGGGTGTACTGTAGTAGTAGATACCAGAGGGGTGTACTGTAGTAGTAGATACCAGAGGGGTGCACTGTAGTAGTAGATACCAGAGGGGTGTACTGTAGTAGTAGATACCAGAGGGGTGTGGTGTAGTAGTAGATACCAGAGGGGTGTACTGTAGTAGTAGATACCAGAGGGGTATAGTAGTAGATACCAGAGGGGTGTACTGTAGTAGTAGATACCAGAGGGGTATAGTAGTAGATACCAGAGGGGTGCACTGTAGTAGTAGATACCAGAGGGGTGTACTGTAGTAGCAGATACCAGAGGGGTATAGTAGTAGATACCAGAGGGGTGTACTGTAGTAGTAGATACCAGAGGGGTGTACTGTAGTAGTAGATACCAGAGGGGTGTACTGTAGTAGTAGATACCAGAGGGGTGTACTGTAGTAGTAGATACCAGAGGGGTGCACTGTAGTAGTAGATACCAGAGGGGTGTACTGTAGTAGTAGATACCAGAGGGGTGCACTGTAGTAGTAGATACCAGAGGGGTGCACTGTAGTAGTAGATACCAGAGGGGTGCACTGTAGTAGTAGATACCAGAGGGGTGTACTGTAGTAGTAGATACCAGAGGGGTGTACTGTAGTAGTAGATACCAGAGGGGTGTACTGTAGTAGTAGATACCAGAGGGGTGTACTGTAGTAGTAGATACCAGAGGGGTGTACTGTAGTAGTAGATACCAGAGGGGTGCACTGTAGTAGTAGATACCAGAGGGGTGCACTGTAGTAGTAGATACCAGAGGGGTGCACTGTAGTAGTAGATACCAGAGGGGTGCACTGTAGTAGTAGATACCAGAGGGGTGTACTGTAGTAGTAGATACCAGAGGGGTGTACTGTAGTAGTAGATACCAGAGGGGTGCACTGTAGTAGTAGATACCAGAGGGGTGTACTGTAGTAGTAGATACCAGAGGGGTGTACTGTAGTAGTAGATACCAGAGGGGTGCACTGTAGTAGTAGATACCAGAGGGGTGCACTGTAGTAGTAGATACCAGAGGGGTGCACTGTAGTAGTAGATACCAGAGGGGTGTACTGTAGTAGTACATGTAGAACCCTCTGTGGAAAGGGTTCTCAAAAGGGTTCTCCTATGGGGACAGGCGAAGAACCCTTTTATAATCAAGATAGATTTTTTTACATTTTCCCTAGGAGTCTAGGATCATGCCCCCCCCCCCCCCCTGTCCATATAGCCTTACTCATTATGATGTAAAACGCAAGACTGATCCTGGACCATTAATCCTACTCTGAGACTCTTGATTACTACTGGCCCTTGAAGCTTATTGTCTTGGGGCACAAGGGAATCAAAGCTGTTTGTTTCATTTGTGCCGTTCCCACTAACAGGTGCCATGTCTGGAGGGTTCAACTTCCAGGTGAACGACGGAGTGAACTTTGCCCCCCGACAGATCTTCAGCATCACAGCCAGCGCCCTGGTCCTCAGCCTGGAGATTAACAGACCTCTCAAAGTGTTCCCAGGTAACTAACTCCTCCCTTAACTCGATAGCTCCTCCCTGGTAACCCTTTGCCCTTTAACCAGGTTCTGTAGCTTCTCTCCCCTTAGCAACGGGAGGTGCGTTCAGTTCGCTTGTACTACGTTGCGGAACGGTTTGTACTGAACGACCCCCCCCCCCCCCCCCCCCCCAAAAAGAACTTTTAAGGTACGTTTGCTCCCGTTGTGGTGGGTGTGGCTTGAAGCAATGAGTGACGTATTTGTTTTTGTTTTTTAAATTCAGTTTTTTTTATTTTACCACTTTTTCTCCCCAATATCGTGGTATCTATCTCGCTACAACTCCCGTATGGGCTAGGGAGAGACGAAGGTTGAAAGTCATGCGTCCTCCGATACACAACCCAACCAAGCCGCACTGCTTCTTAACACAGCGCACATCCAACCCGGAAGCCAGCCGCACCAATGTGTCAGAGGAAACACTGTGCACCTGGCCACCTTGGTTAGTGCGCACTGCGCCCAGCCTGCCACAGGAGTTGCTAGTGCGTGATGAGACAAGGATATCCCTACCGACCAAACCCTCCCTAACACGGACGACGCTAGGCCAGTTGTGCGTCACCCCACGGACCTCCCGGTCGCGGCCGGTCACAACAGAGCCTGGGCGTGAACCCAGAGTCTCTGGTGGCACAGCTGGCACTGCAGTACAGCGCCCTTAACCACTGCGCCACCCGGGAGGCCGAGTGCCGTATTTTGAAGAGAAGTGGTCATGCTGACACCCCGTTTGTTTTATAAACTGGCCATTCAGTAAAGCACTGTTTCCCATTCAATTGAACGTTCCAGAATGTAAAAACGTTCTGAACGCAGCTCTGGTTCTCAATCTGGAGAACAACAGTCCCTTCAAGGTGTTCCAAGCACTGGAGGCTGGTGGGAGGAGGAAGGACGTGCTTATTGTAAAGGCTGGAATGGACTAGCTGGGTGACCCACAGTAACCCCTCCTTTAGATAGATAGACGGACGGACGGACGATAGATAGATAGATAGGCCTACTATATTTCCTCAATTGCCAGTGGTGTAAAGTACTTAAGTAGTAAAGTACCTAAGTAGTAAAGTACCTAAGTAGTACTTTCAAGTATTTTTACTTAAGTCGTTTTTTGTGGGTATCTGTACTTCACTATGTATTTTTTTGATAACTTTTACTTCACAACATTCCTAAAGAAAATTATGTACTTTTTTACTCCATACATTTATCCCTGACACCCAAAAGTACTTGTTACAATTTTAATGCTTAGCAGGACAGGAAATGGTCCCATTTACAACACTAATCAAGATGACATCCCTGGTCATCCCTGCTGCCTCTGATCTGACGGACTAACACAAATAATTCATTTGAAAATGATGTCTGAGTGTTGGGAGTCGCTCTTAAATCAACACTACAGGTCGTTCTTAAATCATATATCCCCTGGCTATCCATACATTTCAAAAAGAACAACAAGACAATTGTGCTGTCTATTTTTCTTAATTTAAGGAATTTGAAATGACTTGTACTTTTGATACTTAAATATATTTTAGCAATTACGTTTTACTTTTGATGCTTAACAATATTTAAAACCAAATAATTGTATACTTTTACTCAAGTAGTATTTTACTGGGTGACTTTTACTTTTACTTGAGTCATTTTCTATTAAGGTATCTTTTACTTTTTCTCAAGTATGACAATTGGGTACTTTTTCCACCACTGCCAATCACAAATGGACTCCTAGCCTCTACCCCCATATGCACTGGTAGAGATGTGAAAGGCAGTGGAGGCTCCTCTGAGGAGGAAAAGGGAGGATCTTCCTCAGTGAATTTCATAAAAAGTGAAACATTAAAAAAAGTTTAGATAAACTATACTAAATTTATTCATATCACCAAATAATTTATTAAAACACACTGTTTTGCAATGAAGGTCTACAGTAGCCTCAACAGCACTCTGTAGCCGGAGGACAGCTAGCTTCCATCCTCCTCTGGGTACACTGACTTCAATACAAAACCTAGGAGGCTCATGGTTCTCACCCTCTTCCATAGACTTACACAGTAATTATGACAACTTCCAGAGAACGTCCTCCAGCCCATTTGGTATTTTATTAGGATCCCCGTTAGCTGTTGCAAAAGCAGCAACTACTCTTCCTGGGGTTCCACATAAAACATGAACCATAATACAGAATGACATAATACAGAACATCAATAGACAAGAACACAGAACACAGAACACAGAACATGAAACATAATACAGAACATCAATAGACAAGAACACAGAACATGAGACATAATGCAGAACATCATTAGACAAGAACACAGAACACAGAACACAGAACATGAAACATAATACAGAACATCATTAGACAAGAACACAGAACACAGAACACAGAACATGAAACATAATAAAGAACATCATTAGACAAGAACACAGAACACAGAATATGAAACATAATATAGAACATCATTAGACAAGAACACAGAACACAGAACATGAAACATAATACAGAACATCATTAGACAAGAACATAGAACACAGAACATGAAACATAATACAGAACATCATTAGACAAGAACACAGAACACAGAACATGAAACATAATACAGAACATCATTAGACAAGAACGCAGAACACAGAACACAGAACATGAAACGTAATACAGAACATCATTAGACAAGAACACAGAACATGAGACATAATGCAGAACATCATTAGACAAGAACACAGAACACAGAACACAGAACACAGAACATGAAACATAATACAGAACATCATTAGACAAGAACACAGAACACAGAACACAGAACATGAAACGTAATACAGAACATCAATAGACAAGAACACAGAACACAGAACATCATTAGACAAGAACACAGAACACAGAACACAGAACATGAAACGTAATACAGAACATCAATAGACAAGAACACAGAACACAGAACATCATTAGACAAGAACACAGAACATGAAACATAATGCAGAACATCATTAGACAAGAACACAGAACACAGAACATGAAACATAATACAGAACATCATTAGACAAGAACACAGAACACAGAACACAGAATACAGAACATCATTAGACAAGAACACAGAACACAGAACACAGAACACAGAATACAGAACATCAATAGACATGAACAGCTCAAGGACAGAACTACATACATTTAAAGGCACATACAGACACTGTCTGGTCCAATGGGGGAGAGGTGTTGCTTTATCTGTTTTTTGAAACCAGGTTTCCTGTTTATTTCAGCAATATGAGATGGAAGGGAGTTCCTATCAGAGCTCTTTGCAGCATAAACTGCCATGTTGCTACAGTAACCTCAACAGCACTCTGTAGGGTAGCACCATGGTGTAGCCGGAGGACAGCTAGCTTCCATCCTCCTCTGGGTACCAATGTACTTCAATACAAAACCTAGGAGTCTCATGGTTCTCACTCCCTTCCATAGACTCCAACCTATCAGAGCTCTTGTAGCATAAACTGACATGTTGCCCACCCATCTCAACTAGCCTACCTGGTTAAATAAAGGTGTTCTCAACTAGCCTACCTGGTTAAATAAAGGTGTTCTCAACTAGCCTACCTGGTTAAATAAAGGTGTTCTCAACTGGCCTACCTGGTTAAATAAAGGTGTTCTCAACTAGCCTACCTGGTTAAATAAAGGTGTTCTCAACTAGCCTACCTGGTTAAATAAAGGTGTTCTCAACTGGCCTACCTGGTTAAATAAAGGTGTTCTCAACTAGCCTACCTGGTTAAATAAAGGTGTTCTCAACTAGCCTACCTGGTTAAATAAAGGTGTTCTCAACTGGCCTACCTGGTTAAATAAAGGTGTTCTCAACCAGCCTACCTGGTTAAATAAAGGTGTTCTCAACTAGCCTACCTGGTTAAATAAAGGTGTTCTCAACTAGCCTACCTGGTTAAATAAAGATGTTCTCAACTAGCCTACCTGGTTAAATAAAGGTGTTCTCAACTAGCCTACCTGGTTAAATAAAGGTGTTCTCAACTAGCCTACCTGGTTAAATAAAGATGTTCTCAACTAGCCTACCTGGTTAAATAAAGGTGTTCTCAACTAGCCTACCTGGTTAAATAAAGATGTTCTCAACTAGCCTACCTGGTTAAATAAAGGTGAAAAAAAAAAAAAAAAAAAACACACACAGACACTTTAGAGTGTCTCAGAGAGAGAGAAAGACAGTAGTTTTCAAACATTTTATTTCTTCCAAAATGAAGAGAGAGAGAGAGAGAGAGAGAGAGCTATATTTCGTAGTACATATTTTTTCCCCACTTACTTAGCTAGCATCGAATGCAGCTGGACACCTAGAAACTCTTGTTTGCAACTGTTGGACTAATGATAACACTCCCAGAGCAGCTAGATGCAGGCAACAGTGTACAACGCGCTATTGTCACGGTCTTTCACCTTGATTATTCCCAATTCTCTTGACCCTACCTTGTAAACGTACGTCTGTAGGCTGTAGGTGACGGATACATTAGGAAAATCAGAGTATCATGTCAAATAAATATATCGATGTTACCCACCCAATGAAAGGATCAGAGAATGAATCTAGTACTGAAAGCATAAGCTACAGCTAGCTACCACTGCAGTGCATAAAATGTGGTGAATAGTTGACTCAGATATCGATGTTACGTTGAGCTGGGTGAATGACAATATGAATGACAATCGTACAATATGCTGTAATGATATAATAAATTATGTAATACAAAAAATCATCCTCCTTCGTCTTAAACGGCAACAAACGCAACTGGTGACTAAATAGATGAATCAGATGTTTTTTTATATACAGATATTTTTAGAATGTGTATATGTTGAACTTCCTCATTCTGGTCAAATGCTGGTCTGTGACTGGTCAGGTTTCAAACGGGAAATCTACCATAGACCAATATAGCGATTTTCATCCGTAGTTTCACTTAAGAGTTTCATGTATGTCTAAATACAAAAGATGATCGGTAGCACCTGTGTATGAGTCTGACACGTATAAATCCACAGTTCCGTCATTGCGTTCTATAACTGTTCTGAAAAGAAACTGAACCCAGCATCTGTCTCGCTCTGTCTCTCTGTCTCTCTGCCTCTTACTGTCTCTCTGTCTCTCTCTCGCTCTGTCTCTTTCTCTCTCTCTGTCTCTCTCTCTCTGTCTGTCTCTGTCTCTCTCTCTCTCACACACTCTTTCTCTCTCTCACACTCTTTCTCTCTCTCTCACACTCTTTCTCTCTCTCTCTGTGTCTCTGTCTCTCTGTCTCTGTGTGTCTCTCTGTCTCTGTGTGTCTCTGTCTCTCTCTGTGTCTCTGTCTCTCTCTGTGTCTCTGTCTCTCTCTGTGTCTCTGTCTCTCTCTGTGTCTCTGTCTCTCTCTGTGTCTCTGTCTCTCTCTGTGTCTCTGTCTCTCTCTGTGTCTCTGTCTACTATATTATGATGGATTTGTATTGTGCTTTAGTGCAGATGTCATTTTTTGTCATTTTTTTGGTCCTTTTTTGTGAAGATGTTAATGATTTAATTCCTGTGCTGTTTGTAAAAATACCCTGGTAGGTTGAACGATAACCTGAACCAGGTTTCAGGCACTGGTTTACAGTTTGAAAGCGTATTCTTGAGTTTGATTAAAGGCAGTCAATATACTTACGATTCTGTCTCTGTGTTTAAAAACAAAGTCAACAGGAACTAGTATTCTTTGTCCTATTGTTATTACTCTTCCTTCTTTTCATTTCCCCTTTTTATATCGAATGTCAATGTTTTAGTTCCTTAATTTGACAGTAATATTGACAAAATAAATCTACCCCCCCCCCCATCAATGTCAGTATTTGAACACTGAACACTACAGTTGAAATACTTTTTTAATTACAAAAGAAAACAATTTACAGACTAATTAGCCCAGATTGCTGACCTGGGTGTGAGCGAGAGAGGAGAGGTCACGGTTGACTCATGAAGGTTTGCCAGTCATACAGGACAGTCAGAGGTTTTATAGATGTCACAGACCTCTGTGTGATCAGTGTACAAAACATGAAGAACAAAAATAAACATGTCCCCCCCCCCCCCCCCCCATGGAAATCAAATGCCCGTCAAACTGATTTGTTCCGCCGGCCAGAAGATTTAATATTTTTGTGATTTTTGTCCATCTGTGACCAAGAGAAAGTGTTTTTTAAATTTAAATTCTATTAAATTATTATTATTATTTTTTATGTTGGAGAGCTCGAAAAACAAGGATTGTTGCATCTGCTAAGATTCTCCTGTTTTGTAAGCACAGCTGTGAGTTTGACAGACACAGGAAATTGTTCCTTTGTCTGGATAGGCCGGAAAAATGTGACACGTCACTCCCTATGCAAATGAAGGGTCTGAATCTTCAAGTCAGCCCTGCTGGGAGAGCAACGACATGGGTCTTTCTCGCACAATAAGACACTAGACACTATAACAATTACAGAGCACCTTTTTTTTCTTCTTCACCAAAATCAGTCTGGAACCGGTCCAGAAATGCTTAAAATCCCCCAAAACAGGGGACTTTTAGCGTCTATTTGACATTAACATTTCCAATGTTTACAAACATTGGAGTAAAACAAGCTCAGTATTTTTGGGTTGTGGTGGCGTCGGACACTTGAACTAAGCCCAGGGGGCTTTTATAAGAGACATTGTAAAATAATGAGTAAATGTCACTACGTCCAGAAATGGATGCAGCTTTAAGGGTCTGTGTCTGTTTGTGCCTCTGCTACTGTTTACAGTTTACAGTTACTGTTGCTGATAACGTTCCTCTATGAAGCTTCTCGTCTTTATGATATATTCTAAAGCTTTCCATCAACACACACGTTGGATACTCTGTTGCCGACTCCACTCTGTTGCCGACTCCACTCTGTTGCCGACTCCACTCTGCTGCCGACTCCACTCTGTTGCCGACTCCACTCTGCTGCCGACTCCTCTTCTACCGACTCCACTCTGCTGCCGACTCCACTCTTTTGCCGACTCCACTCTTTTGCCGACTCCACTCTGCTACCGACTCCACTCTGCTGCCGACTCCACTCTGCTGCCGACTCCACTCTGCTACCGACTCCACTCTGCTGCCGACTCCACTCTGCTGCCGACTCCACTCTGCTGCCGACTCCACTTCTACCGCCGACTCCACTCTGTTGCCGACTCCACTCTGTTGCCGACTCCACTCTGTTGCCGACTCCACTCTGCTGCCGACTCCACTCTGCTGCCGACTCCACTCTGCTGCCGACTCCACTCTGTTGCCGACTCCACTCTGTTGCCGACTCCACTCTGCTGCCGACTCCACTTCTACCGCCGACTCCACTCTGTTGCCGACTCCACTCTGTTGCCGACTCCACTCTGCTGCCGACTCCACTCTGCTACCGACTCCACTCTGCTGCCGACTCCACTCTGTTGCCGACTCCACTCTGTTGCCGACTCCACTCTGCTGCCGACTCCACTCTGCTGCCGACTCCACTCTGCTGCCGACTCCACTCTGCTGCCGACTCCACTCTCTTGCCGACTCCACTCTGTTGCCGACTCCACTCTGCTGCCGACTCCACTCTGCTGCCGACTCCACTCTGCTGCCGACTCCACTCTGCTACCGACTCCACTCACGATGTACTAATTGGGATCGTATTTCATTCATATTGGAGTTTTGATTTTCAAAAGTGTGTGTAACTAGGTGCAGTGATTGAAACTCCTCATGACGCACTAAAGCAGAACATGATGTGCTCTTCAAAGGTCCCATCCTTGTAGGTGGTCTACATTTAGTTCCAGTATAAAAACCATGGTCAGAAATAGCCTGTCGTCTCTGTTTTTTAATATTTTTTATAGCTAAAGCAGACAATAGTGTTGATCTAGATGTGGTCGTGTATTTCTCCTTGTTGCAGTGTACTGCTTGTATCGAAAGAGGCCACACTATAAACATTCTTACGCGAGGGAAACATCAGACTGAGGGACATGAGCACATTTTTACTGTCTGCACATGAACGACGAAGAAAAATGTAGACCTCCTCCTCCTCTTCTTCGTCCATTTAGAAAGAAGTGTCCCTGGAGAGGACCGGGGGAGAAGGAGGGAGGAGGAGGAGGGGCAGACTGTTTGCTCTTCACTCCTCTCTGTTTCATCCTGTTTCGTCAGACTTCTCCCAGTAGAAGGCTGTAGTAGGGTGTAGGGTGTAAGTAAGTAGGGTGACTGTTATATGACTTGTTTATATCACAAGGCTCCAAAATGTGTTTGTGGCGTCTTGTACCACACTGTTTTTTTTTTAAAGATCAAAAGAGTTTTCCCTCTGTCTGTTTATCACACGGTGCACAGCGATATGTTCAGCACAGTCTGGAGTCAACAGCCTTCGGAGGATAACTTAAATGAGGACACTCAATACCACCACACCTTTTAAAAACTGGATCGTTGTTTTTGATTTTGAAGTGTTGAGATCATGACGAGGTAATAAAAGTACATACAATAAAATAAAAACCTACACATTTGGAAAACACTTTGACGTATTGGGAGTATATATATATGAGTATATATATTTAAGGCTATATAACAATGACCATAACTATGGCTTCCCTTCAGAAGATCCACATAAAATGTGGATTTTTAAACACCAAAGTTGTTGTGACAGGGCCTTCGGAAAGTATTCAGACCCCTTGACTTTTTCCACATTTTGTTTTTTATTAAAGACTTATTTTAAAATGGATTACACACAATAGCCCATAATTACAAAGTGAAAACAGGTTTTTGCGAATTTTGGCAAATGTATATAAAAAAAAATAAGTAAAACAGAAATACCTGAGTATTCTCTTTGCTATGAGACTCGACATTGAGCTCAGGTGTATCCTGTTTCCATTGATCATCCTTGAGTTGTTTCTCCACCTGTGGTAAATTCTATTAATTGGACCTGATTTGGAAAGGCACACACCTGTCTATATAAGGTCTCACAGTTGACAGTGGATGTCAGAGCAAAAACCAAGCCACGAGGTCGAAGGAATTGTCCATAGAGTTCCGAAACAGGATTGTGTCGAGGCACAGATCTGGGGAAGGGTACCAAACCATTTCTGCAGCACTGAAGATCCCCAAGAACACAGTGGCCTCCATCATTCTTAAATGGAAGAAGTTTAGAAACACCAAGACTCTTCCTAGAGCTGGCTGCCTGCCCAAACTGAGCAATTGGGGGAGAAGGGCCTTGGTCAGGGAGGTGACCAAGAACCAGATGGTCACTCTGACAGAGCTCTAGAGTTCATTTGTGGAGATGGGAGAACCTTCCAGAAGGACAACCATCCCTGCAGCACTCCACCAATCAGGCCTTTATGATAAAGTGGTCAGACGGAAGACACTCTTCAGTAAAAGCCACATGACAACCCACTCTGGTCTCATGAAACCAAGATTGAACTCTTTGGCCTGAATGCGAAGTGTCACGTCTGGAGGAAACCTGACACCATCCCTACGGTGAAGCATGGTGGTGGCAGCATCATGCTGTGTGGATGTTTATCAGCGGCAGGGACTGGGAGACTAGTCAGGATCGAGGGAAAGATGCACGGAGCAAAGCACAGAGAGATCCTTGATGAAAACCTGCTCCAGAGCGCTCAGGACCTCAGACTGGGGCGAAGGTTCACCTTCCAACAGGACAATGACCCAGAGGCCACTCCCCAGTAAAAGGCACATGACAGCCTGCTTGGAGTTTGCCAAAAGGCACCTAAAGGATTCTCAGACCATGAGAAACTAAATTCTCTGGTCTCATGAAACCAAGATTGAACTCTTTGGCCTGAATGCCAAGCGTCACTTCTGGAGGACACCTGGCACCATCCCTACGGTGAAGCATGGTGGTGGCAGCATGGAGACTGGTAGACTAGTCAGGATCGAGGCAAAGATGAGCAAAGTACAAAGACATCCTTGATGCAAACCTGCTCCAGAGCGCTCAGAACCTCAGACTGGGGCGAAGATTCACCTACCAACAGGACTACAACACAAAGCACAAGACCATGCAGGAGTTGCTCCGGTACAAGTTTCTGAATGTTCTTGAGTGGAGAGCCCATCTCTGGAGAGCCCTGAAAATAGCTGTGCAGCAATGCTCCCCATCCAACCTGACAGAGCTTGAGAGGATCTGCAGAGAAGAATGGGAGAAACTCTCCAAATACAGGTGTGCCAAGCTTGTAGCGGTCATACCCAAGAAGACTTGAGGATGTAATTGCTGCCAAAGGTTCTACAACAAAGTGCTGAGTAAAGGGTCTGAATACTTATGTAAATGTGATATCAGCTGAAATGCCATTATGGGGTATTGTGATGACATTATGGGGTATTGTGATGTCATTATGGGCTATTGTGTGTATATTGACGAGGGGGAAATTTTAAATATATATATATATATTTTAGAATAAGGCTGTAACCTAACTAAAATGTGGAAAAAGTTGAGGGGTCTGAATACTTAACGAAGGCACTGTAGCTACCCAGCATCTGTTTACTCTTAAAGGCTTTATGTATCATTATGTATCATTATGTACCATTATGTATCATTATGTACCATTATGTATAATTATGTATCATTATGTGTCATTATGTGTCATTATGTGTCATTATGTGTCATTATGTGTCATTATGTGTCATTATGTATCATTATGTATCATTATGTGTCATTATGTGTCATTATGAATCATTATGTATCATTATATGTCATTATATGTCATTATGTATCATTATGTATCATTATGTATCATTATATGTCATTATGTATCATTATGTATCATTATGTGTCATTATGTGTCATTATGTGTCATTATGTGTCATTATGTGTCATTATGTGTCATTATGTGTCATTATGTGTCATTATGTATCATTATGTATCATTATGTGTCATTATGTACCATTATGTATAATTATGTGTCATTATGTATCATTATGTGTCATTATGTATCATTATGTGTCATTATGTGTCATTATGTGTCATTATGTATCATTATGTATCATTATGTGTCATTATGTATCATTATGTGTCATTATGTGTCATTATGTATCATTATGTGTCATTATGTTAGAAGCCAAAACATTAGAAGCCTCCTCCCTAAGTTTGTTCTATTCACTGCTTTAGCACACTCTGCCAACCCGGATGTTCTAGCTGTGTCTGAATCCTGGCTTAGGAAGACCACCAAAAATTCTGAAGTTTTAATTCCAAACTACAACATTTTCAGACAAGATAGAACTGCCAAAGGGGGCGGTGTTGCAATCTACTGCAAAGATAGCCTGCAGAGTTCTGTCCTACTATCCAGGTCTGTACCCAAACAATTTGAACTTCTACTTTTAAAAATCCACCTCTCTAAAAACAAGTCTCTCACCGTTGCCGCCTGCTATAGACCACCCTCTGCCCCCAGCTGTGCTCTGGACACCATATGTGAACTGATTGCCCCCCATCTATCTTCAGAGTTCGTGCTGCTAGGCGACCTAAACTGGAACATGCTTAACACCCCAGCCATCCTACAATCTAAACTTGATGCCCTCAATCTCACACAAATAATCAATGAACCTACCAGGTACCTCCCCAAAACCTTAAACACGGGCACCCTCATAGATATCATCCTAACCAACTTCCCCTCTAAATACACCTCTGCTGTCTTCAACCAAGATCTCAGCGATCACTGCCTCATTGCCTGCATCCGTAATGGGTCAGCGGTCAAACGACCTCCACTCATCACTGTAAAACGCTCCCTGAAACACTTCTGCGAGCAGGCCTTTCTAATCGACCTGGCCGGGGTATCCTGGAAGGATATTGATCTCATCCCGTCAGTAGAGGATGCCTGGATATTTTTTTAAAAATGCCTTCCTAACCATCTTAAATAAACATGCCCCATTCAAGAAATTTAGAACCAGGAACAGATATAGCCCTTGGTTCTCCCCAGACCTGACTGCCCTTAACCAACACAAAAACATCCTATGGCGTTCTGCATTAGCATCGAACAGCCCCCGTGATATGCAGCTGTTCAGGGAAGCTAGAAATCATTATACACAGGCAGTTAGAAAAGCCAAGGCTAGCTTTTTCAAGCAGAAATTTGCTTCCTGCAACACTAACTCAAAAAAGTTCTGGGACACTGTAAAGTCCATGGAGAATAAGAACACCTCCTCCCAGCTGCCCACTGCACTGAAGATAGGAAACACTGTCACCACTGATAAATCCACCATAATTGAGAATTTCAATAAGCATTTTTCTACGGCTGGCCATGCTTTCCACCTGGCTACTCCTACCCCGGACAACAGCACTGCACCCCCAACAGCAACTCGCCCAAGCCTTCCCCATTTCTCCTTCTCCCAAATCCATTCAGCTGATGTTCTGAAAGAGCTGCAAAATCTGGACCCCTACAAATCAGCCGGGCTAGACAATCTGGACCCTTTCTTTCTAAAATTATCTGCCGAAATTGTTGCCACCCCTATTACTAGCCTGTTCAACCTCTCTTTCGTGTCGTCTGAGATTCCCAAAGATTGGAAAGCAGCTGCGGTCATCCCCCTCTTCAAAGGGGGGGACACTCTTGACCCAAACTGCTACAGACCTATATCTATCCTACCGTGCCTTTCTAAGGTCTTCGAAAGCCAAGTCAACAAACAGATTACCGACCATTTCGAATCTCACCATACCTTCTCTGCTATGCAATCTGGTTTCAGAGCTGGTCATGGGTGCACCTCAGCCACGCTCAAGGTCCTAAACGATATCTTAACCGCCATCGATAAGAAACATTACTGTGCAGCCGTATTCATTGATCTGGCCAAGGCTTTCGACTCTGTCAATCACCACATCCTCATCGGCAGACTCGACAGCCTTGGTTTCTCAAATGATTGCCTCGCCTGGTTCACCAACTACTTCTCTGATAGAGTTCAGTGTGTCAAGTCGGAGGGTCTGCTGTCCGGACCTCTGGCAGTCTCTATGGGGGTGCCACAGGGTTCAATTCTTGGACCGACTCTCTTCTCTGTATACATCAATGAGGTCGCTCTTGCTGCTGGTGAGTCCCTGATCCACCTCTACGCAGACGACACCATTCTGTATACTTCCGGCCCTTCTTTGGACACTGTGTTAACAACCCTCCAGGCAAGCTTCAATGCCATACAACTCTCCTTCCGTGGCCTCCAATTGCTCTTAAATACAAGTAAAACTAAATGCATGCTCTTCAACCGATCGCTACCTGCACCTACCCGCCTGTCCAACATCACTACTCTGGACGGCTCTGACTTAGAATACGTGGACAACTACAAATACTTAGGTGTCTGGTTAGACTGTAAACTCTCCTTCCAGACCCATATCAAACATCTCCAATCCAAAGTTAAATCTAGAATTGGCTTCCTATTTCGCAACAAAGCATCCTTCACTCATGCTGCCAAACATACCCTTGTAAAACTGACCATCCTACCAATCCTCGACTTTGGCGATGTCATTTACAAAATAGCCTCCAATACCCTACTCAACAAATTGGATGCAGTCTATCACAGTGCAATCCGTTTTATCACCAAAGCCCCATATACTACCCACCATTGCGACCTGTACGCTCTCGTTGGCTGGCCCTCGCTTCATACTCGTCGCCAAACCCACTGGCTCCATGTCATCTACAAGACCCTGCTAGGTAAAGTCCCCCCTTATCTCAGCTCGCTGGTCACCATAGCATCTCCCACCTGTAGCACACGCTCCAGCAGGTATATCTCTCTAGTCACCCCCAAGACCAATTCTTTCTTTGGCCGCCTCTCCTTCCAGTTCTCTGCTGCCAATGACTGGAACGAACTACAAAAATCTCTGAAACTGGAAACACTTATCTCCCTCACTAGCTTTAAGCACCAACTGTCAGAGCAGCTCACAGATTACTGCACCTGTACATAGCCCACCTAAAATTTAGCCCAAACAACTACCTCTTTCCCAACTGTATTTAATTTTTATTTATTTATTTATTTTGCTCCTTTGCACCCCATTATTTTTTTATTTCTACTTTGCACATTCTTCCATTGCAAAACTACCATTCCAGTATTTTACTTGCTATATTGTATTTACTTTGCCATCATGGCCTTTTTTTGCCTTTACCTCCCTTCTCACCTCATTTGCTCACATTGTATATAGACTTGTTTATACTGCATTATTGACTGTATGTTTGTTTTTACTCCATGTGTAACTCTGTGTCGTTTTATCTGTCGAACTGCTTTGCTTTATCTTGGCCAGGTCGCAATTGTAAATGAGAACTTGTTCTCAACTTGCCTACCTGGTTAAATAAAGGTAAAATAAATAAAAAATAAATATGTATCATTATGTGTCATTATGTGTCATTATGTATCATTATGTACCATTATGTATCATTATATGTCATTATGTATCATTATGTATCATTATGTGTGCCTATAGGTTCTAGGATATGCTATATGGTTGTGACTGTGTTCATCAAATCAAATCAAATTGTATTAGTCACTTGTGCCGAATACAACAGATGTAGACCAAATCACCAGGCCAAAACAGTGAAATGCTTACTTACGAGCCCCTAACCAACAATGCAGTTTTCAAAAATATGGATAAGAAATAAAAGTAACAAGTAATTGAAGAGCAGCAGTAAAATAACAATGGTGAAGCTATATACAGGGGGGTACCAGTACGGAGTCAATGTGCAGGGGGCACCGGTTAGTTGAGGTAATATATACATGTAGGTAGACTTATTAAAGTGACTATGCATAGCTGATAACAACAGAGAGTAGCAGCGGTGTGGAAGAGAGAGGGGGGGGGGCAATGCACATAGTCTGGGTAGCCATTTGATTAGATGTTCAGGAGGGTAGAACCTGTGGGGGCGTAGAAGCTGTTTAGAAGCCTCTTGGACCTAGACTTGGTGCTCCGGTACCGCTTGACATGCAGTAGCAGAGCGAACAGTCTATGACTAGGGTGGCTGGAGTCTGACAATTTTTAGGGCCTTTCTCTGACACCGCCTGGTATAGAGGTCGTGGATGGCAGGAAGCTTGGCCCCAGTGATGTACTGGGCCGTTCGCACTACCCTCTGTAGTGCCTTGCGGTCGGAGGCCGAGCAGTTGCCATACCAGGCAGTGATGCAACCAGTCAGGATGCTCTCGATGGTGCAGCTGTAGAATCTTTTGAGGATCTGAGGACCCATGCCATATCTTTCAGTCTCCTGAGTGGGAATAGGTTTTGTCGTGTCTTGGTGTGTTTGGACCATGTTAGTTTGTTGGTGAAGTGGACAACAAGGAACTTGAAGCTCTCAACCTGCTCCACTGCAGTCCCTTCAATGAGAATGGGGGCGTGCTCGGTCCACTTTTTCCTGTAGTCCACAATCATCTCCTTTGTTTTGATCACGTTGAGGGAGAGGTTGTTGTCCTGGCACCACACGGCCAGGTCTCTGACCTCCACCCTATAGGCTGTCAAGTCGTTGTCGGTGATCAGGCCTACCACTATTGTGTCATCGGCAACCTTAATGATGGTGTTGCAGTACACGTCCTGGTAATCCGTCTGGCCCTGTGGCCTTGTGAATGTTGACCTGTTTAAAGGTCTTATTCACATCGGCTGCGGAGAGCGTAATCACGCAGTCTTCTGGAACAGCTGGTGCTCTCATGCATGTTTCGGTGTTATTTGCTTCAACGCGAGCATTGAAGTAGTTTAGCTCGTCTGGTAGGCTCGTGTCGCTGGGCAGCTCTCGGCTGTGTTTCCCTTTGTAGTCTGTAATGGTTTGCAAGCCCTGCCACATCCGACGATCTTCAGAGCCAGTGTAGTATGATTCAATCTTTGTCCTCTATTGAAGCTTTGCCTGTTTGATGGTTTGTCGGAGGGCTTTCTTATAAACTTCCGGGTTAGAGTCCCGCTCATTGACAGCGGCAGCTGGTTCAGGTATGTACTTTGAGGGTCACTGTGGGGACGACGTCATCGATGCCGTCGTAGGAATTCTGGAACATATTCCAGTCTGTGCTAGCAAAACTGTCCTGTAGCTTAGCATCTGCTTCTTCTGACCACTTTTTTATTGATCTAGCCACTGGGGCTTCCTGCTTGAATTTTTACTTGTAGGCAGGAATCAGGAGGATAGAGTTATGGTCCAATTTGCCAAATGGAGGGCGAGGGAGAGCTTTGTATGCGCCTCTTTAACATGCTGATAGAAATTTGGTAAAACGGATTTAAGTTTCCCTGCATTAAAGTCCCCGGCTACTAGGAGCATCGCCTCTGGGTGAGAGGTTTCTTGTTTGCTTATGGCGGAATACAGCTCATTCAATGCTGTCTTAGTGCCATCCTCAGTCTGTGGTGGTATGTAAACCGCTACGGAAAATACAGATTCAAATTCTCTTGGTAGATAGTGTGGTCTACAGCTTATCATGAGATACTCTACCTTAGGCGAGCAATAGCTCGAGACTTTCTTAGATATCGTGCACCAGCTGTTATTTACAAAAATACGTAGTCCGCCGACCCTTGTCTTACCAGACGCCGCTGTTCTATCCTGCCGGTCCATCGTATAACCAGCCAGCTGTATGTTGTATGTTGATAGTTTCGTCGTTCAGCCACGACTCCATGAAGCATAAGATGTTACAGTTCTGAATGTCCCGTTGGAAGTTTAATCTTCCGCATAGGTCATCGATTTTATTCTCCAAAGATTGCAAGTTTGCTAGCAGAATGGTTTTTTATTCGATCGCCTACGAATTCTCAGATGGCAGCCCCGCCCTCTGGCCCCATCTTCACACAAATCACAGGGGATCTGGGCCTGAGAAAGCAGTATATAATTCGCTTCGGGCTCGTCAGACTTGTTAAAGGGAAAAAAAAGGATTCTGCTTGTCCGTGGTGAGTAATCGCAGTCCTGATGTCCAGCAGTTATTTTCGGTCATAACAGATGATAGCGGCAACATTATGCACAAAATAAGTTTAAAAAAAGAACAACTTACAAACATCATTAAAAAAACAATCTGTTGGGAAATAAATAAAATGTCAGCCTTCTTCTCCGGCGCCATGGTTACATCCTCAATGGGTCCATATGTTGGAGCCTATTTATTTACCGATATTGTTTCACCATAAACAGGCTCTACTACACCAATCACCAAGGAGGACCTGCAGGCTTTGACCAATGACAAGAGCGACACATCCAACCGCACCATTACCTTCAACGTGATTCGTCGACCAAAACTAGGCAGACTGGTGACAGTGCTGGCCGATAATTTCACTGTTGACGTCTCTTCCTTCACACAGACCATGGTAAGAGCAGAACCTAACAACTAACCAGAACCTGCTGATTTCGGATTAGTGTTCATAATGAATAAGATTATTTGGACAGGGGAGACCAGGGCCCATATTCCTACAACTGAGTTGGAGTAAAGGATACGTTTTGCCTTTTAGATCACAATGAATATGATTAAATAGACAGATCCTGGATCAGCACTCCTACTCTGGGACACTTGATACAAACAGTAAAGAGAAGGCCAAAAGTGTCCAAAGCTGTCATCAGTGGCTACTTCGAAGAATCTAAAATCAAAATTATATTTTGATTTGTTTAACACTTTATTGATTACTACATGACTCCATATGTTAGTCATCATAGTTTTGACGTCTTCACTATTGTTCTACAATGTAAAAAATAGTAATAAAAAATTAAAAAATTAAAACCTTGGAATGAGTAGGTGAGTCCAAACGTTTGACTGTATGGCCGCAGTAGTTTATACAAGAAGTTTATACAAGAAGACAAAATAAGACTCTTCTTGCACTGTTTGGGAAAGTATATTGTGATTAATTTGTTCAGTAAAACAATATTTACGGTGAGAAACAAACAGAAGGAAACTCCACAGGATATAAATTCCAATTCAAGCCGAAACAAAATGTTGTTTGGCCTTGGCGGGAAGCGTGGTCAGTGTTTTGATTGGATAAGGCCTCAGGTTACACTCTCTACAGCTGAGTACATAGACATGCATTAATACATATGTTTATATTCTGAATAACAACGACAGATATTCTCCAGCGGAAGAAGCAACTCGTGTGAAGTGTTCGTTGATGAAGTTCTGATGTTCAGTGTTTTGTGTTAACGCTTTAGTTCTTTGGTTACGTTGAAATTGGGGGCTACAAAAGTAGGGAAATTCCCGGGCTTGCCCTTCTGATTCATAGTAACACCAGCCTTCACTGATTTCTGGTCTCAGGTGGACCAGCGGGAGATTCTGTACATCCAGAGTCTTGTGGCGTCGGTTGGCTGGTCCGCTATGGACTCAATGACCTTCTCAGTGTCCTCACCTCCAGCTTCCCTAGAGAACGAGACCTTCAGGATGGACATCTCCTACGAGAATGCTGGACCCGGCCGCAAGACTCTGCTCCTCGCTAACACAGGTGGGCCTTTGGTGAATCATTGCATAATGTCTTGTTGTTGTACATCATCAATGTTCATTTTCCAGGATTATTATACAATTAAGTGGTATGAAATATTAGCAACATATATATTTTTTGGGGAGAACCATGGAGAACCAAAGCTGCCAAAATTAGAGCTCAATTAATAAATAAATGCACACACAAATAGATCAATGTAAAAAATGAATAAATGGATGAATGATTACACACATACAGTGCATTCAGACACCTTTTTTAACATTCTGTTACATTAGTCTTATTCTAAAATGGATGAAATCGTTTTCTCCACTCATCAATCTACCCACAATACCCCATAATGACAAAGAAAAAAACTGTTTTTTAGACATGTTTGCAAACAAAAACTGAAATATCTAATTTATATATTTATATATAGTATTCAGACCCTTTACTCAGTACTTTGATGAAGCAACTTTGGCAGCGATTACAGCATCGCGTCTTCTTGTTAATGACGCTACAAGCTTGGCACACCTGTACTTGGGGAGTTTCTCTCATTCTTCTCTGCAGATCCTCTCAAGCTCTTGTCAGGTTGGATGGGAGCGTCGCTGCACAGCTAATTTCTTGTCTCTAGAGCTGTTTGATCATATTCAAGTCCAGGCTCTGGCTGGTACATTCTGAGACTTGTCCTTGGCTGTGTGCTTAGGGTTGCTGTCCTGCATTTTTGCAAACTCCAAGTGGGCTGTCATGCCTTTTACTGAGGAGTGGCTTCTGTTTAGCCACTCTATGATTAAGGCCTGATTGGTGAAGGGCTGCCGAGATGGTTGACCTTCTGGAAGGTTTTCCCATCTCCACAAAGGAACTCTGGAGCTCTGTCAGAGTGACCATCGGAATTTCTTGGTCACTTCCCTGACCAAGGCCCTTCTCCCACGATTGCTCAGCTTTTTTTGAGGAAATTGTTTTATTTAATCCATTTTAGAATAAGGCTGTAACGTAAACGTCTGAATATTTCAAGAATGCACTGTAATTATGGCAGCTTCGGTCCTCCATACCGACTTTTCTCTCGTTGCATTCTAGGTGCTGTGGTGACCGAGGGTGACCACATCGTCATTGACAAGTCCAAGCTGGATGCGTCTAACATTATGTCCAAGCTGCCCACACCCCAGCGCAGCTCTCACGAGATCTGGTTCCAGGTAAAGTCTCTACCCCAGCACGGGGTCATTGTGGTGGGAGAGAGGAACCTCACTGTGGAGAAACCCAACTTCTCCCAGTACATCCTCAACAAGTATGGCATCACATACCGGCACGACGACTCCGAGACACTCCACGACCACTTTGTCTTCGACACCTGGCTGAACCCCAAGGGTAAGCCGGCCCAGCGCCCTCTGGAAGACAGCCAGGTACTTAATGTTGCTAACCTACCTTGTATTTTGCACACTTTTATTCAACTGTTTACTTCTGTTTATTATTTTTTAAATCTGTTCAACATTGTTTATGTTGCAAAATAAATTGCCTCCATTGAGGATATTGGAAGTTCTGCTTCAAACTCTTAATGCAGAGGACAAGATTCCATTCAACAAAATAAAGTAATATTCTTCTTCTCTAATCAGATTCTGGAGGAGTGGTTCAACATCACGGTGATCCCAGTCAACGACCAACTGCCCGTTCTGAAGACCAAAGCCCCCAGCCTGAGCGTGGTGCAGGGGGACACAGTGGCCCTGGGGCCAGAGAACCTCAATGTGGAAGACTTGGACAACCCTTCAGAGGATATCCAGTACACTGTCGTCAGCAAGCCCAACAACGGCTATCTGGCCCTGGGAGGAAGCCTGAACGAGTCTGTGGTGTCCTTCACTCAGGCTCAGATTAACAGTGGGATGGTGTACTTTGTTCATGATGGAAGCCGGGCTTCTGGGGTGTTTTATTTTAGTGTTTCCGATGGCCATCACAAACCGGTCTATAAGCTCTTCAACCTCGAGGTGACGGAGATCACCATCTCCCTTGTCAACAACACTGGGCTGGCTCTGGAGCAGGGACAGACATCCGTGGTTTTAACCCAGGAGAGTCTGGTGGCAGAGACCAATGGAAAAAACACAACGGTTCACTACCGGATCACCGCTGCACCACGGTACGGCAAGATCCTCCGGCTGGATGACCAGGAGGTCAACCAGTTTGAGCAGGAGGACTTAAGGAAGGGTAGCTTGTTTTATCACATGACGGCCCTCACGTCTGGTCAGGACAGCTTTGAGTTCACCGCGTTTACATCGGAAGCTAACCTGACAAACCAGGTTGTCAACATCACAGTTAAGCCCCTGGTCAGGTTTGGCGAGGGGGTGAGAATATCCAATGGCATCGTGGTCAAATTCAACACTGGTTTCCTCAACGCAACTGAGCTGGCTTCTCTATCCGTCAGCGACCCTTTCTTCGAGGTCGTCTCTCATCCAAAGTATGGAAAGCTGGTCCGAGGAAAACCCAAAGCTGGTAAGAAAACCGAGCCACTTGGGTCTTTCTCCTTTCAGGATGTGAAGCAGGAGAGGCTATCCTTCGAGCTCAACGCTAACATGACTGGAGTGCAGGAGCTGAACGACTCGCTGGTGTTCATTCTGAAAGCGGAGAACGTCCCACCTGCCAGGGGAGAGTTCCAGTTCACTATCGTTCCGTATGATCCATCGCTAGTTCTAACCACCAAGAGTCCCATCCTGACCTCCAGCAGTCCTTTCTCTCAGCCTCTGAACCAAACGACAGTGTTCGGTGTTGGGACGGCACTACCCTCCCTGTCCACCTCCCTCCTTTCCACACAGAGACCCAGCAAGACCCACCAGAAGTTCAAAGGTCGCAACCGCTGGGGGAACACCAACAGGAACGACTCGGCAGGTACAGATACTACTCTGGGCAAGCCCACCCTGAGTAAAGGAGACGACAATGAGATTTCCTTTGTGAATACACCGGTCCGAGTAGAGTCATACCCACAAAAGTCTTCCAACCTGATATTGGTGATCCTACCTCTCCTGGCCATGCTCTTATTGGTCATCATCCTGGTGGTGCTGGTTTTCCTGCTGCGACGCAACAGGAAGAGGAAACAGAAACCTGTCACCTCGAAGCCGCCAGCCTCACCCTCGCCCTCAACCCCACCGGCCTATAATGGCCAGTCGCAGAGGAGCGCGGCTATTCCCACGGTAACGGTGACCCCACTGAGCCCCAGTAGCCCTGCCCTGGACAGACTGCTTCCTTCAGCCAATCAGGTTTTAGTTAGCAACTCCACATCACTACTACTTTGCTCGTGGAACGGTGTAGATCTAGAGAGTTCAGCCCAGCTCATTAGGACCACACCCCCCACTCTACAGCAGAACCAATACTGGGTGTGACTCTGTAGCTGCTGCCACCTAGGGGAGGGATGGGGAAGTGGACTGTCTACCCTGTACACTAACATCCATCCCCACCAACCCCACTCATCGTTACACTGTAAACCATGACACTACTGTACTATTTGTTTCGTGATATAATCAAAGCGTTTTCTACTGAAGCTAAGCACAATCAGCACTGGGAATTCCAACCACTATCCCAACTTTGCAACATAATTAGTACTGGGAATAACAACCACCATTCCCACATAACAACCTAATAAGGAGCTGGTAGCCTATCACTGCTGGACAAAATAGACACAATCATGAATAGGTACTGACCACTAGTCCAACTCACCTCCACCAACTACTGGGAACATGTTCAGTAATGCATAATTCAATACATAATTAATATTCAGTATTGCTATTGCAGAAGTTACCCCTCCAAACATGACCCAGTGTGGGGTTTCAAACAAACCGCAATGCGTGGACATCGCACTGCACAGCTCAAGTGTAAATTGCAATTTTTTTAAAGAGAGAATAGAATAGAATTTCAAATAGAATTCAACTTTATAGTACAATTGGTTAGAACCAAATGTGTCTTCTGTCTTTCTCAACACCCCCCCCCCCCCCCCCCGTATACACAAATGCAGTGTGATGTTGGCGCAATGTGAATCCTAGCCGTATTGACTCTACAATACTATGCATGTTAATATTGATGTTTGCTAGCATGGTTACTGGGTTGACGTATCTTCCATTATTAAGTCTCATTGGATTATTATGAGCAATGATCACCGTTCAGAAAGGAAAGACCGCGTAGAAATGTTGTTCCACCATTTATTAAAGAAGGAGTAATGCAAGTCTTGGCGATATAGGCTCTGACTTTCGGGGGGTTTTAGCTCAAAGCCAAAGCAAAGCATCAATAAATAAGATGACCTACAAGCAGTGAGCGTGTAAACTGGTTAAACTAAACCAATCCCCCAGCAGGAGAACAGAAAAAGGAAGTAGAAACTCAAAACACATGAACTACAAAAGGCTGGCGAGGGAAGGACGGCTCATAACTAGCAGTGAGTTTCACAGGCGGCTGGTGGCGCCTTAATTAGGGAGGATGGCTCATAACAATGGCTGGAATGGAGTAAATGGTATCAACCTGAAACTCTGTGTTTGATTCCATTCCATTAACTTCGTTCCAGCCGTTATGAGCCGTCCTCCCTAATTAAGGCGCCACCAGCCGCCTGTGATACTCACTGCTAGTAACCATGTATTCATCCAAGAGAAAATTTAATGTACTAAAATAACTTTGGAAATGTAGGTTACTGCCCATGACACCTTTAGACCTCTTCACTCACAACGGCCGGTGTGCATTTCACCCCCTCTCTGCTCCATATCTCAAAGCCGTATAGAAAAGATCTCGCTTGTAAAGTAGTTGTTATTTAGCTGAATATTGAGAGTTGAAAAATACAAATTATACCTACAGACAGCTGGGACCCTCCTCTCCTCAACATGAACAAGGGGACGAAGCTTCCAAACTTGTTATCCCGCAATTGCATTTTGAAATGTCATATGATCAGAACATGTTTTTCTCTCGAGCGCATGAGGGGAAAGGTAGCCTAGTGGTTAGAGAGTTGGTTCCCCGGTAGGCCGGCATTGTAAATAAACATTTGTTCTTCACTGACTTGCCTAGTTAAATAAAAGTTAAATAAAAAGATAGGAGAGTGGCTTGCAACATCACAGTAGCCCCCAGCGAGGACAGAGCGGCAGGGAAGACACTTTCATTACAGGAGCCATGAGGATATCGCACTTTACTGTTTGACCAAATCATGGTTTTAGCCACACAAAATAGGACGTTATGAGTCAGGTGACAACGTAGAATGTGCTCTTTCTACATTTATAGGCTCCCTTTTTATTTTTATGATCCATGATATCGGCTAACTGATGATGGAGTCGACGCAGGTCTCTTTGCTGATGACGCGTTTGACTTTCAATGTGAGTTTGAGTGACCTCATCTCAGCCTGAGGAAACCGGGCTGATGCCCACTGACCTCAGCCTGAGGAAACCGGGCCTCTGTCCGCTGACCTCAGCCTGAGGAAACCGGGCCTCTGTCCGCTGACCTCAGCCTGAGAAAACCGGGCCTCTGTCCGCTGACCTCAGCCTGAGGAAACCTGGCCTCTGTCCGCTGATCAGCCAAATGCTAATTTATAGTATAACAGAGAAATTGTGAGAAAAAAATATATAGATTTTGAAAAATATCTAACAGGCCCATTGGCCACCGGCCATGTCAACTTCTCTATTGTCTTATTTGTATATATGCAGTATATGAAGAACCAAAAAAATGGTGTGTCAATTTCTACCACCCCACCCAACTAAAGATGGTCCAGCCCATCTGGCATTTGCCAGAATTGCCAGATGGCCAATTCGCCCCTATTACAGTATTACTTTTGGTACGTTGTGGTACTCACCTTAGTCCAATGGGAGAAGTGCATATATTCATGGTTTCCTGATTTCTTGTGATCAAGGGATGTCGCCTTACCACTCTCTTGTATTGGTGTATATATTTAATTTTAATGTTATTTTATAAAATAAATTTAAACTCATTCTTCCTACAGTGTATGTATAATACGTATTTCAAGCCATAGTGGAAGATCCCTGTGTACCCTGGTTACTGCTGTCATAAATGTTACTGCAACCCTTAAGGTTTAGGGTTTTGTTACACTGTAAAACCAGATTGTGTCTGAAAGAAAACACCTCTTTAAAATAGGCTACATGCCAAATGGTACTTTTCATTATTTTACATTTCGACACTGAACAACAATATAAAACGCAACATGTAAAGTGTTGGTCCTGTGTTTCATGAGCTGAAATAAAAATAATCTCAGACATGTTTCAATACGCACTAAAAACTTGTTTCTCTCACATTTTGAAATGTGTTTCCATCTCTGTTAGTGATCATTTTATCATTTGTCAAGATAATCAATCCACCTGACAGGTGTGGCAAATAAAGATGATGATTAAACAGCCTGATCATTACACAGGTGCACCTTGTGCTGGGGACAATAAAAGGCCACTCTAAAATGTGCATTTTTGTCACACAACACACAACACACAGACGTATCAAGTTTTGAGAGAGCGTGCAATTGACATGCTGACTACAGGAATGTCCACCAGAGCTTTTGCCAGAGAATTTCATGTTCATTTCTCTACCATAAGCCACCTCCAACCAAGTTTTAGAGAATTTGGCAGTACGTCCAACCGGCCTCACAACCGCAAACCATGTGTATGGCGTTGTGTGGGTGAGCAGTTTGCTGATGTCAATGTTGTAAGCAGAGTGCTCCATGATGGTGGTGGGGTTATGCTCCATGATGGTGGTGGGGTTATGGTATGAGGAAGGCATACGCTACGGACAACGAACACAATTGCATTTTATTGATAGCAATTTGAATGCCGAGAAACACCGTGATGAGATCCTGAGGCCCATTGCCGTGCCATTTATCCACCACCATCACCTCATGTTTCAGTATGATAATGCACAGCCCCATGTTGCAAAGATCTGTACACAATTCCTGGAAGTTGAAAAGGTCCTAGTTCCATACTACCAGATGTCACCCATTGAGCATGTTTGGGATGCTCTGGATCGACATGTACAACAGTGTGTTACAGTTCCCGCCAATATCCAGCGACTTTGCACAGTCATTGAAGAGGAGTGGGACAACATTCTACAAGCCACAGTCAACAGCCTGATCAACTAGGTGAAGGATATGTTTTGCTCTGCATGAGGCAAATGGTGGTCATACCAGATACTGACTGCTTATACTCTGGGAGTAATTAAACTGCTGTGCCATGCAGGCAGGTCACTCGTGATTCAAGTCAGTATTCAACATACATCCATTTCTGAGGAGGGGCAACAGTGAGCCCTGTTACCTTCAAGTTAAATAAAAATTCAATTAAACAAAATGAAAATTAGGTTTCAGTTTTGCTAGAATAGTATGGACGGGGATGGCAGATGGGTGTAAGCACCTACCTCTAATTCCAAACGTTGCATGTCCAAATCCAGCAGAGGATAGTTGTCTTTGATATTTTTGTTTTAAGCCTTAACCCTTACCTTAACCATTTGGAGTTATTGGCCATACCTTAAGAATTCAGAGTTGATGCTTAAACTTAACCTGAGTTGATGCTTAAACTTAACCTGAGTTGATGCTTAAACTTAACCTGTTGATGCTTAAACTTAACCTGAGTTGATGCTTAAACTTATCCTGAGTTGATGCTTAAACTTAACCTGAGTTGATGCCTAAACTTAACCTGAGTTGATGCTTAAACTTAACCTGAGTTGATGCTTAAACTTAACCCGAGTTGATGCTTAAACTTAACCTGAGTTGATGCCTAAACTTAACCTGAGTTGATGCCTAAACTTAACCTCAGTTGATGCCTAAACTTAACCTGAGTTGATGCTTAAACTTAACCTGAGTTGATGCCTAAACTTAACCTGAGTTGATGCCTAAACTTAACCTGAGTTGATGCTTATACTTAACCTGAGTTGATGCCTAAACTTAACCTGAGTTGATGCTTAAACTTAACCTGAGTTGATGCTTAAACTTAACCCGAGTTGATGCTTAAACTTAACCTGAGTTGATGCTTAAACTTAACCTGAGTTGATGCTTAAACTTAACCTGAGTTGATTCTTAAACTTAACCTCAGTTGATGCCTAAACTTAACCTGAGTTGATGCTTAAACTTAACCTGAGTTGATGCCTAAACTTAACCTGAGTTGATGCTTAAACTTAACCTGAGTTGATGCTTAAACTTAACCCGAGTTGATGCTTAAACTTAACCTGAGTTGATGCTTAAACTTAACCTGAGTTGATGCTTAAACTTAAACCAAGTTGATGCTTAAACTTAACCCGAGTTGATGCTTAAACTTAACCTGAGTTGATGCTTAAACTTAACCCGAGTTGATGCTTAAACTTAACCTGAGTTGATTGAGTTTGTTGTCCTGGCACCACACTGCCAGGTCTCTGACCTCCTCACTATAGACTGTCTCGTCGTTGTCGGTAATCAGGCCTACAACCAGGTCTCTGACCTCCTCCCTATAGGCTGTCTCGTTGTTGTCGGTAATCAGGCCTACCACCAGGTCTCTGACCTCCTCCCTATAGGCTGTCTCATCGTTGTCAGTGATCAGGACTACCACCAGGTCTCTGACCCCCTCCCTATAGGCTGTCTCGTCGTTGTCGGTGTTCAGGCCTCTTCCACTGTTGTCATCGGGAGCTCAGAGTTGCCACCAACATAAGATGGTATTGTGTGGTAGCCTGGTACCAGATCTGTTTGTGCTGCCATGACAACTTCATGGCGGTTTGGCGTTGGCCAATGAGCATAGCAAGATGAGGTCAGCTGTCAGATGGAGATAAACATGTAATGGAATCTGTCCTGCTACTGAAAGGACATCGCAATTAGTCAGTCCACATGACCACGGGAAGGTATGAGAGAAGCACAAGTAGTAATTTGTGTTTCTCAATATGTTTCCTAACAAGCCACTGGGTTAGCACACACTCGTTCCATTGTAAGATAAGATGAGCCTTTCTTTTCCCGTTCCAGTGAAAAACCTTGATCTCCCAGCTAATTTATAGCACCTCCAGCTCATCAACATGAGGTGTATATAATTAGATAATAAAACGCCCCCTAGACTGGTCACAGCAGAGGACAGGAAGTTAAATATCCCCTAGACTGGTCACAGCAGAGGACAGGAAGTGAAATACCCCCAGACTGGTAACTGCAGAGGACAGGAAGTTAAATACCCTCAGACTGGTAACAGCAGAGGACAGGAAGTTATAATTACACAACTCTCTTCCTGTGTCTGTTCTGTAGAGAAACATCGCCACAATACTCTATTTGAAAGGAGTTTGTAGCTTGTGGGAGCTCTATTTGAAAGGAGTTTGTAGCTTGTGGGAGCTCTATTTGAAAGGAGTTTGTAGCTTGTGGGAGCTCTATTTGAAAGGAGTTTGTAGCTTGTGGGAGCTCTATTTGAAAGGAGTTTGTAGCTTGTGGGAGCTCTATTTGAAAGGAGTTTGTAGCTTGTGGGAGCTCTATTTGAAAGGAGTTTGTAGCTTGTGGGAGCTCTATTTGAAAGGAGTTTGTAGCTTGTGGGAGCTCTATTTGAAAGGAGTTTGTAGCTTGTGGGAGCTCTATTTGAAAGGAGTTTGTAGCTTGTGGGAGCTCTATTTGAAAGGAGTTTGTAGCTTGTGGGAGCTCTATTTGAAAGGAGTTTGTAGCTTGTGGGAGCTCTATTTGAAAGGAGTTTGTAGCTTGTGGGAGCTCTATTTGAAAGGAGTTTGTAGCTTGTGGGAGCTCTATTTGAAAGGTCATTCAGTTAGGCTTTGCGGAACTAAAAAGACCTGTCTTGACAAATAAAACTGAACATGTGCAAAGATTGGAGTGAATCTCCCAGCTCCCACTTTATTGGCTAACAAAGTGTTTGACATAGTGCGTGATTTGATTTGCTCATAGCAGATTTAACAACGTGAGAGAAAAGGGAGGAGGAGTCTTCTCTCAAACGAAGGAGAGGGAACCACAGGAACTCTCATACGTTCATGTAGAACTCGAGAGGTGCTTATGTCACAGAGCCCCTGAACATCAGAGTGGCAGAGATGGTCAGTCCTTCCAGACATTAGTTGGGGCCTGTTCTGGTTGGGGCCTGTTCTGATTGGGGCCTGTTCTGGTTGGGGCCTAGTTGGGGCTTGTTCTGGTTGGGGCCTGTTCTGGTTGGGGCCTAGTTGGGGCCTGTTCTGGTTGGGGCCTGTTCTGATTGGGGCCTAGTTGGGGCCTGTTCTGGTTGGGGCCTGTTCTGATTGGGGCCTAGTTGGGGCCTGTTCTGATTGGGGCCTAGTTGGGGCCTGTTCTGATTGGGACCTAGTTGGGGCCTGTTCTGGTTGGGGCCTGTTCTGGTTGGGGCCTGTTCTGATTGGGGCCTAGTTGGGGCCTGTTCTGATTGGGACCTAGTTGGGGCCTGTTCTGATTGGGGCCTAGTTGGGGCTTGTTCTGATTGGGACCTAGTTGGGGCCTGTTCTGATTGGGACCTAGTTGGGGCCTGTTCTGATTGGGGCCTAGTTGGGGCTTGTTCTGATTGGGGCCTAGTTGGGGCCTGTTCTGATTGGGACCTAGTTGGGGCCTGTTCTGATTGGGGCCTAGTTGAGGCCTGTTCTGATTGGGGCCTAGTTGGGGCCTGTTCTGGTTGGGGCCTAGTTGGGGCCTGTTCTGATTGGGGCCTAGTTGGGGCCTGTTCTGATTGGAACATCAAATATAACTAGATTTCCTGGTCCACTGACATGATCTGCGCTCTGTTGGACAAACAGTTCGGAGGATAAATTGTTTTCTTGTATTGTGGAAGCATTTATTTTGTTGTAACATATAATGTATGTGTTAGGGGTGTTTGTTTTAATTGACAATAAAGTTTGTCTCATGATTCATAGTGTGCCTGAACAACGTGTGACCTGGATAAAGGACAGTCACGGTGTCGTGACGGAACATGTGACAAAGCAGATAATCTATCCCTCTTCTAAATCACCAGGTCAGAGTTTACTCACAGCAGCAGTTTCAGCAGCTGTTTCAATTGATTCACTTGAGAAATTTTTATATTTTTTATTAAAGGGGGTGACAGAAAGAGGAAACGGAGAACCAAGGAAATGCTGACTTTAGTTCCTGAAGGGTTTTTTAGTTCTAAATGTGTGTCTGGATAAATAAAGCATCCTCCCATCTGTTTACTGTCACCATTACAAATATATATTTTCTTAATTTCCTCTTTCTGAGCAGAACATGACGTGTTCTCAACTAAATCAAATATGTCAACCGTTTTGCATATTCATATATATATATTTTTTTAACCTTTATTTAACCAGGCAAGTCAGTTAAGAACAAATTGTTATTATCAATGAGGGGCAGAATGACAGATTTGTACCTTGTCAGCTCGGAGATTTGAACTTGCAACCTTCCGGTTACTAGTCCAACGCTCTAACCACTAGGCTACCCTGGCGCCCCTCCACTCTAACCACTAGGCTACCCTGCCGCCCCTACACTCTAACCACTAGGCTACCCTGCCGCCTCTACACTCTAACCACTAGGTTACCCTGCCGCCCCTCCACTCTAACCACTAGGCTACCCTGCCACCTCTACACTCTAACCACTAGCTACCCTGCCGCCCCCCCACTCTAACCACTAGGCTACCCTGCCGCCTCTACACTCTAACCACTACCACTAGGCTACCCTGCCGCCCCTCCACTCTAACCACTAGGCTACCCTGCCGCCCCTACACTCTAACCACTAGGCTACCCTGCCGCCCCTACACTCTAACCACTAGGATACCCTGCCGCCCCTCCACTCTAACCACTAGGCTACCCTGCCGCCCCTCCACTCTAACCACTAGGCTACCCTGCCGCCCCTACACTCTAACCACTAGGATACCCTGCCGCCCCTCCACTCTAACCGCTAGGCTACCCTGCCGCCCGCTATAAGCTATCCTTCAACATGACATGGGTGAAAACATGACTTTTCCCCAGGAGCGTAGTGTCACGTTCTTCAAAACAAGCAGACCAAGGCACAGTGTTAGTATTAGTTCCACATCTTTTAATTACAAAGTGAAACAAAATACCAAAACTAAAAAGACCCATGACAACTTAATGCTCAAACACACTAACACAAACAATATCCCATGACCCACAGGTGAAAAAAAAAGCTACTTAAAGTATGATCCCCAATTAGAGACAACGATAGCCAGCTGCCTCTAATTGGGAATCATACCAAAACCCCAACATTGAAAAATTATCCTAGAACCCCACATAGAAAATATAAACTAGACTAACCCTCTCAGTCACGCCCTGACATGCTCCACCATAGAAAAGAAAGGCTCTCTATGGTCAGGACGTGACATGTAGCTAATTGTAGATCTGAGATAATCAACAACTGTGAGAGATATCTCATTGGGACGCAGAATGTCACGTAACTGTTTTAGAATCTATTGTGGCATGCTCTGGTTTCAGGGGAGGGTACTTATTAATGTAAACAAGTACTCGGTAACCATAGCCTCACCTTGTCACAAACACGTTTTCAAATCTAAAAGATAATCCACCATCCAATACAATATACCCTCCCTCACAAAAAAATCATTTTAAGCACCTCATTCTCACTGTCCCCAAGTTATCACTAGAAGAACGCATGCACCACCCACCTGAGGATCTGTGTTTTTCAGCCATATATTTCCTGTGTTTTGAAGGTATGCAAAATACACCTGTCACTTAAATCTCGCTGGGTTACTATTGACACACTTTACACAGAGCAGGTAGTTCTAGACAGAGCAGGTAGTTCTAGACAGAGCAGGTAGTTCTAGACAGAGCAGGTAGGTCTAGACAGAGCAGGTAGGTCTAGACAGAGCAGGTACTAGGTCTAGACAGAGCAGGTGATTGTAGGTGTGTCTAGACAGAGCAGGTGAGTGTAGGTGTGTCTAGACAGAGCAGGTGGGTCTAGACAGAGCAGGTACTAGGTCTAGACAGAGCAGGTGAGTGCAGGTGTGTCTAGACAGAGCAGGTAGGCCTAGACAGAGCAGGTGGGTCTAGACAGAGCAGGTGGGTCTAGACAGAGCAGGTGAGTGCAGGTGTGTCTAGACAGAGCAGGTAGGCCTAGACAGAGCAGGTGGGTCTAGACAGAGCAGGTGGGTCTAGACAGAGCAGGTGTGTCTAGACAGAGCAGGTGATTGTAGGTGTGTCTAGACAGAGCAGGTGATTGTAGGTGTGTCTAGACAGAGCAGGTGGGTCTAGACAGAGCAGGTGATTGTAGGTGTATCTAGACAGAGCAGGTGGGTCTAGACAGAGCAGGTGAGTGCAGGTGTGTCTAGACAGAGCAGGTAGGCCTAGACAGAGCAGGTGGGTCTAGACAGAGCAGGTGGGTCTAGACAGAGCAGGTGTGTCTAGACAGAGCAGGTGATTGTAGGTGTGTCTAGACAGAGCAGGTGATTGTAGGTGTGTCTAGACAGAGCAGGTGGGTCTAGACAGAGCAGGTGATTGTAGGTGTGTCTAGACAGAGCAGGTGATTGTAGGTGTGTCTAGACAGAGCAGGTGGGTCTAGACAGAGCAGGTGATTGTAGGTGTATCTAGACAGAGCAGGTGGGTCTAGACAGAGCAGGTGATTGTAGGTGTGTCTAGACAGAGCAGGTGTGTCTAGACAGAGCAGGTGATTGTAGGTGTGTCTAGACAGAGCAGGTGGGTCTAGACAGAGCAGGTGATTGTAGGTGTGTCTAGACAGAGCAGGTGATTGTAGGTGTGTCTAGACAGAGCAGGTGGGTCTAGACAGAGCAGGTGATTGTAGGTGTGTCTAGACAGAGCAGGTGTGTCTAGACAGAGCAGGTGATTGTAGGTGTGTCTAGACAGAGCAGGTGGGTCTAGACAGAGCAGGTGATTGTAGGTGGGTCTAGACAGAGCAGGTGGGTCTAGACAGAGCAGGTGAGTGTAGGTGTGTCTAGACAGAGCAGGTGGGTCTAGACAGAGCAGGTGGGTCTAGACAGAGCAGGTGGGTCTAGACAGAGCAGGTGGGTCTAGACAGAGCAGGTGGGCCTAGACAGAGCAGTTGGGTCTAGACAGAGCAGGTGGGCCTAGACAGAGCAGGTGGGTCTAGACAGAGCAGGTGAGTGTAGGTGTGTCTAGACAGAGCAGGTGGGTCTAGACAGAGCAGGTGTGTCTAGACAGAGCAGGTGGGCCTAGACAGAGCAGGTGGGTCTAGACAGAGCAGGTGAGTGTAGGTGTGTCTAGACAGAGCAGGTGTGTCTAGACAGAGCAGGTGTGTCTAGACAGAGCAGGTGGGTCTAGACAGAGCAGGTGGGTCTAGACAGAGCAGGTGGGTCTAGACAGAGCAGGTGGGCCTAGACAGAGCAGGTGGGTCTAGACAGAGCAGGTGAGTGTAGGTGTGTCTAGACAGAGCAGGTGAGAGTAGACAGAGCAGGTGGGCCTAGACAGAGCAGGTGGGTCTAGACAGAGCAGGTGAGTGTAGGTGTGTCTAGACAGAGCAGGTGGGTCTAGACAGAGCAGGTGGGTCTAGACAGAGCAGGTGGGTCTAGACAGAGCAGGTGGGTCTAGACAGAGCAGGTGGGCCTAGACAGAGCAGTTGGGTCTAGACAGAGCAGGTGGGCCTAGACAGAGCAGGTGGGTCTAGACAGAGCAGGTGAGTGTAGGTGTGTCTAGACAGAGCAGGTGGGTCTAGACAGAGCAGGTGTGTCTAGACAGAGCAGGTGGGCCTAGACAGAGCAGGTGGGTCTAGACAGAGCAGGTGAGTGTAGGTGTGTCTAGACAGAGCAGGTGTGTCTAGACAGAGCAGGTGTGTCTAGACAGAGCAGGTGGGTCTAGACAGAGCAGGTGGGTCTAGACAGAGCAGGTGGGTCTAGACAGAGCAGGTGGGCCTAGACAGAGCAGGTGGGTCTAGACAGAGCAGGTGAGTGTAGGTGTGTCTAGACAGAGCAGGTGAGAGTAGACAGAGCAGGTGGGCCTAGACAGAGCAGGTGAGTGTAGGTGTGTCTAGACAGAGCAGGTGAGAGTAGACAGAGCAGGTGGGTCTAGACAGAGCAGGTGAGTGTAGGTGTGTCTAGACAGAGCAGGTGGGTCTAGACAGAGCAGGTGAGTGTAGGTGTGTCTAGACAGAGCAGGTGAGAGTAGACAGAGCAGGTGAGTGTAGGTGTGTCTAGACAGAGCAGGTGAGAGTAGACAGAGCAGGTGGGTCTAGACAGAGCAGGTGAGAGTAGACAGAGCAGGTGGGTCTAGACAGAGCAGGTGAGAGTAGACAGAGCAGGCTCTTGGTGGTTGCTCCTCGCAGAAGGTATCTTTATTTAACACAAAATGTATATTTTGAAAATTAGAAAATGTATATTTGTGTGCCTTCTACAATGTTTATATTTAATTTTACATTAAATTGAATATCTTATTTCCTTTAAATGTATTGTGTGAAATGAATCTGTCCATATCTGATGGATTTTATAACATTTGAAAGATTGGAGTATCTTCATCCATTGTCCAACTGTTGCATTGTCCAACTGTTGCATTGTCCAACTGTTCCATTGTCCAACTGTTCCATTGTCCAACTGTTCCATTGTCCAACTGTTCCATTGTCCAACTGTTCCATTGTCCAACTGTTCCATTGTCCAACTGTTCCATTGTCCAACTGTTCCATTGTCCAACTGTTCCATTGTCCAACTGTTCCATTGTCCAACTGTTGCATTGTCCAACTGTTCCATTGTCCAACTGTTCCATTGTCCAACTGTTGCATTGTCCAACTGTTCCATTGTCCAACTGTTCCATTGTCCAACTGTTCCATTGTCCAACTGTTGCATGAATTAGAACTGCTTTTACAACCCTTTAACTGTTTTGATGACCGTTGCTAATGCCACATCCTAATCTGCAAAGGCCCTGTGTATTTATCATCTTCGACGGCCCTGTGTGTTTATCATCTTCGATGGCCCTGTGTATTTATCATCTTCGATGGCCCTGTGTATTTATCATCTTCGACGGCCCTGTGTGTTTATCATCTTCGATGGCCCTGTGTATTTATCATCTTCGATGGCCCTGTGTATTTATCATCTTCGACGGCCCTGTGTATTTATCATCGTCGACGGCCCTGTGTATTTATCATCTTCGACGGCCCTGTGTGTTTATCATCTTCGATGGCCCTGTGTATTTATCATCTTCGACGGCCCTGTGTATTTATCATCTTTGACGGCCCTGTGTATTTAGCATCTTCGATGGCCCTGTGTATTTATCATCTTCGACGGCCCTGTGTATTTATCATCTTCGACGGCCCTGTGTATTTAGCATCTTCGATGGCCCTGTGTATTTATCATCTTTAAAGGCCCTGTGTATTTAGCATCTTCAACGGCCCTGTGTATTTATCATCTTCGACGGCCCGTCAGCCCAACTCTCTGTCACGTCAGAGCGCTGCAGACACAGATGGTTAAATGAGATTGTAATTGCCTGAGAGTTGAGAGGAATTAGCCATGTTATTGACGTGGCATCTCTCTAAAAGTGCTCTCTACAGTCCTCACATTATTGATTGGTCAATTTATAGCAGAAGGAAGATGTCAATATGGCCATCCACAGTGCTTACTGCCCTGCATCGCTCTCTCTCTCTCTCTCTCTCTCTCACACACATACACACACACACACACACACACACACACAGAGTACAGTTTGTCAATATGGCCATCCACAGTGGGACCATAAACATACGTCGTTGTCCAGTCTGACTGTTCTGGACACAAAGCCGTGTATATTAAAATATCAACATACACATTCACATCAGCATCAGATGAATATCTGCTGTGTGTGTGTGTGTGTGTGTGTGTGTGTGTGTGTGTGTGTGTGTGTGTGTGTGTGTGTGTGTGAGAGAGAGATTGTATGTGTGAGAGAGATTGTGTGTGTGTGTGTGTGTGTGTGTGTGAGACTGAGTGTGTGTGTGTGAGACTGTGTGTGTGTGTGTGTGTGTGTGAGAGACTGTGTGTGTGTGTGTGTGAGAGAGACTGTGTGTGTGTGTGTGTGTGGGAGAGATTGTGTGTGTGTGTGAGAGATTGTGTGTGTGAGAGAGATTGTGTGTGTGTGTGTGTGTGTGTGTGTGTGCGAGAGAGATTGTATGTGTGAGAGAGATTGTGTGTGTGAGAGAGATTGTGTGTAGTACATGAATGAAGAGCATTCTTCTGTATTGATGCATGTCAGCTGACAGGAGCACTGTCAACTGTGGGTCAGTGTTGGACACGGAGGTCACTGGACATCAGGCTGTGTGTGTGTGTGTGTGTGTGTGTGTGTGTGTGTGTGTGTGTGTGTGTGTGTGTGTGTGTGTGTGTGTGCGTGCGTGCGTCATGGTAGAAAGCACTGAGGCAGCAGATCTCTTCTGATTTCCTGACCACACAGACTACACAGCCACTGGCTAACACTTTTGTATTTTGACAGAAGGGCACATACAATTCATTTACTGTATTGGAAAACCCTGTTCTTCTGTGGAAAGTAGTACTGCATTGAGTTAAAGTAGTACTGCGTTGAGTTAAAGTAGTACTGCGTTGAGTTAAAGTAGCGCTGCGTGGAGTTAAAGTAGTACTGCGTTGAGTTAAAGTAGTACTGCGTTGAGTTAAAGTAGTCCTGCATTGAGTTAAAGTAGTACTGCGTTGAGTTAAAGTAGTCCTGCGTTGAGTTAAAGTAGTACTGCGTTGAGTTAAAGTAGTACTGCGTTGAGTTAAAGTAATACTGCGTTGAGTTAAAGTAGTACTGCGTTGAGTTAAAGTAATACTGCGTTGAGTTAAAGTAATACTGCGTTGAGTTAAAGTAGTACTGTGTTGAGTTAAAGTAGTACTGCGTTGAGTTAAAGTAGTACTGCGTTGAGTTAAAGTAGCGCTGCGTGGAGTTAAAGTAGTACTGCGTTGAGTTAAAGTAGTACTGCGTTGAGTTAAAGTAATACTGCGTTGAGTTAAAGTAGTCCTGCATTGAGTTAAAGTAGTACTGCGTTGAGTTAAAGTAGTCCTGCGTTGAGTTAAAGTAGTACTGCGTTGAGTTAAAGTAGTACTGCGTTGAGTTAAAGTAATACTGCGTTGAGTTAAAGTAGTACTGCGTTGAGTTAAATTAATACTGCGTTGAGTTAAAGTAGTACTGCGTTGAGATAAAGTAGTACTGTGTTGAGGTCAAATCAAATCAACTCAAATGTATTTATATAGCCCTTCGTACATCAGCTGATATCTCAAAGTGCTGTACAGAAACCCAGCCTAAAACCCCAAACAGGAAGCAATGCAGTTGTAGAAGCACGAGGTAAAGAGCCTCGTAAGAAGTGGTCTGATGACTGCTGCTTCCTCAGGAAATGACGTAAGGTTCACTAAACTTTTCACATGTATTATTTTCCAATGAGCAAAAACATGAATTATGCCTGTCAGAAGAAATACACTTTCAGTCAGCAAAAAGCAACATTTAATCAGTTTTGGTTTATCTTAATCAGTTAGTCCTATGCAGTTTGAACCACAAACTACTCTTCTGCTTCTTGAACAGGAAACTGTTAGTGACTGAAAAGAGATCCACACTGAACTAATTCACAGAGATTCCTAGTGATTCCCAGTAAACTGACTCAACTAAACAGAGAGAGGGGAAGCTGTGTGTTCCCAAGTCACTTCTTGTTGTTTCTATTAATTCAACTCTCTGAATGCTCAGGGGAGAGGGGAAAGAATTTACACACGACACAAAGACAAGAAGAAGATGTGTGTGTGTGTCTTGCAGAGTAGCCAGCCAGGGGGAGGGGTTAGTGGGGGAAACAGTCAGCAACATGAATGAGGCCCCACCACAGCACAGTGGACTTCCTGTTGACTATAAAAACCAAACCAATAGTCAGGCTGAACTGAAGAATACCTACTGCTCTGCTCCCACATTCCAGAACCTTCATTCCCACCAGGTACAGAAGTTGTTCATTCTGCCAGGTACAGAAGTCATTCATTCTGCCAGGTACAGACGTTGTTCATTCTGCCAGGTACAGAAGTTGTTCATTCTGCCAGGTACAGAAGTCATTCATTCTGCCAGGTACAGACGTTGTTCATTCTGCCAGGTACAGAAGTAATTCATTCTGCCAGGTACAGACGTTGTTCATTCTGCCAGGTACAGAAGTTGTTCATTCTGCCAGGTACAGAAGTCATTCATTCTGCCAGGTACAGACGTTGTTCATTCTGCCAGGTACAGACGTGTTCATTCTGCCAGGTACAGACGTTGTTCATTCTGCCAGGTACAGCCGTTGTTCATTCTGCCAGGTACGGACGTTGTTCATTCTGCCAGGTACAGACGTTGTTCATTCTGCCAGGTACAGACGTGTTCATTCTGCCAGGTACAGACGTTGTTCATTCTGCCAGGTACAGCCGTTGTTCATTCTGCCAGGTACGGACGTTGTTCATTCTGCCAGGTACAGACGTTGTTCATTCTGCCAGGTACAGACGTGTTCATTCTGCCAGGTACAGACGTTGTTCATTCTGCCAGGTACAGCCGTTGTTCATTCTGCCAGGTACGGACGTTGTTCATTCTGCCAGGTACAGACGTTGTTCATTCTGCCAGGTACAGACGTTGTTCATTCTGCCAGGTACGGACGTTGTTCATTCTGCCAGGTACAGACGTTGTTCATTCTGCCAGGTACAGACGTTGTTCATTCTGCCAGGTACGGACGTTGTTCATTCTGCCAGGTACAGACGTTGTTCATTCTGCCAGGTACAGACGTTGTTCATTCCTCTGTATGCATCCCAAATGGCACACTATTTTCTAGAGTCCTATGGGCCCTGTTTTCCAATCCACCAGAGTGCCAAATAAAGCAGCCTCTTAAATCAGCCATGAATCCCCTTGTGATAGGAGGAATGGAAGTATACAACAGGGAGGGGCAATTGAATGCAAGCTTCACAAATTTAGAATAAATAAATTACTAAAACACTTCTATCGTGTCCATCTATAGGCAACAGGGTTGTTATTCTCGACCCTCTCAGTTTTCTCAGTTTTCCCAACACCAGATAATGACCATAAAGAGTAGAACCAATTCACCTGCTTTTACACTGTGATTTCACTATTTAATGTTCAATGTTTCTTTTGGGAGAAAAAACTAAAAAAATCTTCATATCTTCAATATCTTTACACTTTACTTTTTAAAAATCAATAGTTCAGTTCAAGTAACAGGATAGACTTTAAAATAAAGGTATAGGATGTAAATGAATGTAACGGTCTGAGTGTAGTGGGTGAGGAGTCAGGCGCAGGAAGCAGAGAGTTCAGGGGAGTGTTATTTTAATGCACAGAGAAACGGCGAACATAAGCCAACCCTCACGAAAACACAGGGCGTACTGAACAAACAAATGCCCCAAACAGGGGGACTTACACTGTCCAGGAAAACCCCACAAAATGGGAAAACACAAAACCCATAGACGTGCACACAAGTGCACCAAACAGACGGTCACAATAATTAATCCCGCGGGCCGGCTGACTAATAAAGCCTTACTACTAACTACCTAACTCAAAACAGGTGCACTCAATAAACACATAAGGAGGGGGAGGAAATAATCAGTATCAGCTAGTAGGCCGACGACGACGACCGCCGAGCGCCACCCGAACGGGAAGGGGAGTGTCCTTCGTTCGGAGTCGTGACAATGAATCATTAATCATCTTCAGAAATGACTTTGTCAAAGCAACAAAAATAACTAGGGCTTTACAATTGTGGTGAAACGTGGAGAGAATTTTGGGGGGTTTAGGTGAGTTAAAATCAGAATTTTGGGTTGTTTAGGTGGGTTAAAATCAGAATTTTGGGTTGTTTAGGTGGGTTAAAATCAGAATTTTGGGGGGTTTAGGTGGGTTAAAATCAGAATTTTGGGTTGTTTAGGTGGGTTAAAATCCGAATTTTGGGGGGTTTAGGTGGGTTAAAATCAGAATTTTGGGTTGTTTACGTGGGTTAAAATCCGAATTTTGGGTTGTTTAGGTGGGTTAAAATCAGAATTTTGGGGGGTTTAGGTGGGTTAAAATCAGAATTTTGGGTTGTTTAGGTGGGTTAAAATCCGAATTTTGGGGTGTTTAGGTGGGTTAAAATCCGAATTTTGGGGGGTTTAGGTGGGTTAAAATCCTAATTTTGGGGGGTTTAGGTGGGGTTAAAATCCTAATTTTGGGGGGTTTAGGTGGGTTAAAATCCGAATTTTGGGGGGTTTAGGTGGGTTAAAATCCGAATTTTGGGGGGTTTAGGTGGGTTAAAATCAGAATTTTGGGGTGTTTAGGTGGGTTAAAATCAGAATTTTGGGGGGTTTAGGTGGGTTAAAATCCGAATTTTGGGGTGTTTAGGTGGGTTAAAATCCGAATTTTGGGTTGTTTAGGTGGGTTAAAATCAGAATTTTGGGGGGTTTAGGTGGGTTAAAATCAGAATTTTGGGTTGTTTAGGTGGGTTAAAATCAGAATTTTGGGTTGTTTAGGTGGGTTAAAATCAGAATTTTGGGGGGTTTAGGTGGGTTAAAATCACAATTTTGGGTTGTTTAGGTGGGTTAAAATCCGAATTTTGGGTTGTTTAGGTGGGTTAAAATCAGAATTTTGGGGGGGTTTAGGTGGGTTAAAATCAGAATTTTGGGTTGTTTAGGTGGGTTAAAATCCGAATTTTGGGGTGTTTAGGTGGGTTAAAATCCGAATTTTGGGGGGTTTAGGTGGGTTAAAATCCGAATTTTGGGGGGTTTAGGTGGGTTAAAATCCTAATTTTGGGGGGTTTAGGTGGGTTAAAATCCTAATTTTGGGGGGTTTAGGTGGGTTAAAATCCGAATTTTGGGGGGTTTAGGTGGGTTAAAATCCGAATTTTGGGGGGTTTAGGTGGGTTAAAATCAGAATTTTGGGGTGTTTAGGTGGGTTAAAATCAGAATTTTGGGGGGTTTAGGTGGGTTAAAATCCGAATTTTGGGGTGTTTAGGTGGGTTAAAATCCGAATTTTGGGTTGTTTAGGTGGGTTAAAATCAGAATTTTGGGGGGTTTAGGTGGGTTAAAATCAGAATTTTGGGTTGTTTAGGTGGGTTAAAATCCGAATTTTGGGTTGTTTAGGTGGGTTAAAATCAGAATTTTGGGGGGTTTAGGTGGGTTAAAATCACAATTTTGGGTTGTTTAGGTGGGTTAAAATCAGAATTTTGGGTTGTTTAGGTGGGTTAAAATCAGAATTTTGGGGGGTTTAGGTGGGTTAAAATCAGAATTTTGGGTTGTTTAGGTGGGTTAAAATCCGAATTTTGGGGTGTTTAGGTGGGTTAAAATCCGAATTGTGGGGTGTTTAGGTGGGTTAAAATCAGAATTTTGGGGGGTTTAGGTGGGTTAAAATCAGAATTTTGGGGTGTTTAGGTGGGTTAAAATCAGAATTTTGGGGGGTTTAGGTGGGTTAAAATCACAATTTTGGGTTGTTTAGGTGGGTTAAAATCACAATTTTGGGTTGTTTAGGTGGGTTAAAATCAGAATTTTGGGGGGTTTAGGTGGGTTAAAATCTGAATTTTGGGTTGTTTAGGTGGGTTAAAATCCGAATTTTGGGGTGTTTAGGTGGGTTAAAATCCGAATTGTGGGGTGTTTAGGTGGGTTAAAATCAGAATTTTGGGGGGTTTAGGTGGGTTAAAATCAGAATTTTGGGGTGTTTAGGTGGGTTAAAATCCGAATTTTGGGGGGTTTAGGTGGGTTAAAATCCGAATTTTGGGGGGTTTAGGTGGGTTAAAATCAGAATTTTGGGGTGTTTAGGTGGGTTAAAATCCGAATTTTGGGGGGTTTAGGTGGGTTAAAATCAGAATTTTGGGGGGTTTAGCTGGGTTAAAATCAGAATTTTGGGTTGTTTAGGTGGGTTAAAATCCGAATTGTGGGGTGTTTAGGTGGGTTAAAATCAGAATTTTGGGGGGTTTAGGTGGGTTAAAATCAGAATTTTGGGGTGTTTAGGTGGGTTAAAATCAGAATTTTGGGTTGTTTAGGTGGGTTAAAATCAGAATTTTGGGTTGTTTAGGTGGGTTAAAATCAGAATTTTGGGGGGTTTAGGTGGGTTAAAATCAGAATTTTGGGTTGTTTAGGTGGGTTAAAATCCGAATTGTGGGGTGTTTAGGTGGGTTAAAATCAGAATTTTGGGGGGTTTAGGTGGGTTAAAATCAGAATTTTGGGGTGTTTAGGTGGGTTAAAATCCGAATTTTGGGGGGTTTAGGTGGGTTAAAATCCGAATTTTGGGGGGTTTAGGTGGGTTAAAATCAGAATTTTGGGGTGTTTAGGTGGGTTAAAATCCGAATTTTGGGGGGTTTAGGTGGGTTAAAATCCGAATTTTGGGGGGTTTAGGTGGGTTAAAATCCGAATTTTGGGGTGTTTAGGTGGGTTAAAAATCAGAATTTGGGGGGGTTTAGGTGGGTTAAAATCAGAATTTTGGGGGGTTTAGGTGGGTTAAAATCAGAATTTTGGGGGGTTTAGGTGGGTTAAAATCAGAATTTTGGCATTTTAGCAAGCCTTTATTCATACAATTCTCAGATGTAATGAATACTCTATGTGGTCAATATTAAAGGGAACTCCATTTAATATACGAGGATTTTAAAACGTTTTACTGGTGCACGACGTCTACTGACCTTATTAAAGGGACGCAAAAGGCACTATTTTCATGGAACGACCCTGTCGTGTTTTGGGGGGGGAAAGGAGTGGGCAGGGCTGCTCCGTCGTTTGACCCACAGTCGGTTAAGGTCTGCCTGTGTAAATGCATTACCTCATGGGAGCCAAAAAAAAAACCCTGGGCTGTGTCCCAAATTACACCCAGTGGGTCCTGGTCTAAAGTAGTGCACTATATATAGGGAATAGGTCCCAATAGGGCTCTGGTCTAAAGTAGTGCACTATATAGGGAATAGGTCCCCATATGGTTCTGGTCAAATGTAGTGCACTATATAGGGAATAGGGTGCCATTTGGGACGTAGGCCTGATTGTTTGACTAAAAGGCTGGTCACATCCTGTTGGCCAAGAACTGTTTATAATACTAATTAAAGAACAAAGCAACAACATGACGAGCTAGAAGTTTCCTTTTACTTTAGTACTGAAGTCCAAAGAGATAACTATAACAAATTCCCTTGTTAAATCAAATCAAATCAAATCAAATTTTATTTGTCACATACACATGGTTAGCAGATGTTAATGCGAGTGTAGCGAAATGCTTGTGCTTCTAGTTCCGACAATGTCAAATTCCCTTGTTCTGTTGATCTCAATTTATTTATCTCATCGCTACAGAACAAAAGTCGTTTTGTTCGAGATTACGAAATAATAAAAAGTACCACGCATCATCTTTTCATATGTTCAGATGCAGGATATTCACCTCATCACAGGGCTCTGTGGGTGCAGGATATCCACCTCATCATAGGGCTCTGTGGCTGCAGGATATCCACCTCATCACAGGGCTCTGTGGCTGCAGGATATCCACCTCATCACATAGCTCTGTGGCTGCAGGATATCCACCTCATCACAGAGCCCTGTGGCTGCAGGATATCCACCTCATCACAGAGCTCTGTGGCTGCAGGATATCCACCTCATCACAGGGCTCTGTGGCTGCAGGATATCCACCTCATCACAGAGCTCTGGGGCGGCAGGATATCCACCTCATCACAGAGCTCTGTGGCTGCAGGATATCCACCTCATCACAGAGCTCTGGGGCGGCAGGATATCCACCTCATCACAGAGGTCTGTGGCTGCAGGATATCCACCTCATCACAGAGCTCTGGGGCGGCAGGATATCCACCTCATCAAGAAGCCCTGTGGCTGCAGGATATCCACCTCATCAAGAAGCCCTGTGGCTGCAGGATATCCACCTCATCATAGGGCTCTGTGGCTACGTTGATCGCAATGTGCTCGTGGGGCAGCTTTTAGCTCAAAGTAAGGGACATTTAGCTTGATAACCATCTAACTTATAAACTGATATTGAGCTCCAAACACAAATGAAAGCATGATGTCAGCATAAAATGTACTATCCGTTAGTGTAGCAATGAATAAAAAAGTATGCTCTGATCCACCGTGGGGCTCTGACCCACCGTGGGGCTCTGATCCACCGTGGGGCTCTGATCCACCGTGGGGCTCTGACACACCGTGGGGCTCTGACCCACCGTGGGGCTCTGACCCACCGTGGGGCTCTGACCCACCGTGGGGCTCTGACCCACCGTGGGGCTCTGATCCACCGTGGGGCTCTGACCCACCGTGGGGCTCTGATCCACCGTGGGGCTCTGACACACCGTGGGGTTCTGACCCACCGTGGGGCTCTGATCCACCGTGGGGCTCTGATCCACCGTGGGGCTCTGACCCACCGTGGGGCTCTGACCCACCGTGGGGCTCTGATCCACCGTGGGGCTCTGATCCACCGTGGGGCTCTGATCCACCGTGGGGCTCTGATCCACCGTGGGGCTCTGATCCACCGTGGGGCTCTGATCCACCGTGGGGCTCTGACCCACCGTGGGGCTCTGATCCACCGTGGGGCTCTGACACACCGTGGGGTTCTGACCCACCGTGGGGCTCTGATCCACCGTGGGGCTCTGATCCACCGTGGGGCTCTGACCCACCGTGGGGCTCTGATCCACCGTGGGGCTCTGATCCACCGTGGGGCTCTGACACACCGTGGGGTTCTGACCCTCCGTGGGGCTCTGATCCACCGTGGGGCTCTGATCCACCGTGGGGCTCTGATCCACCGTGGGGCTCTGACCCACCGTGGGGCTCTGATGTGTAGAGTCCAGTCAGCGTGTGGGTAGAGTCCAGTCAGTGTGTGGGTAGAGTCCAGTCAGCGTGTGGGTAGTCCAGTCAACGTGTGGGTAGAGTCCAGTCAGTGGGTGGGTAGAGTCCAGTCAGTGTGGGTAGAGTCCAGTCAGTGGGTGGGTAGAGTCCAGTCAGTGTGGGTAGAGTCCAGTTAGTGTGGGTAGAGTCCAGTCAGCGTGTAGGTAGAGTCCAGTCAGCGTGGGTGGAGTCCAGTCAGTGTGGGTAGAGTCCAGTCAGTGTGTGGGTAGAGTCCAGTCAGCGTGTGGGTAGTCCAGTCAGTGTGGGTAGAGTCCAGTCAGTGGGTGGGTAGAGTCCAGTCAGTGTGGGTAGAGTCCAGTCAGTGGGTGGGTAGAGTCCAGTCAGTGTGGGTAGAGTCCAGTTAGTGTGGGTAGAGTCCAGTCAGCGTGTAGGTAGAGTCCAGTCAGCGTGGGTGGAGTCCAGTCAGTGTGGGTAGAGTCCAGTCAGTGTGTGGGTAGAGTCCAGTTAGTGTGGGTAGAGTCCAGTCAGTGTGGGTAGAGTCCAGTCAGTGTGGGTAGAGTCCAGTCAGCGTGTGGGTAGAGTCCAGTCAGTGTGGGTAGAGTCCAGTCAGCGTGTGGGTAGAATCCAGTCAGCGTGTGGGTAGAATCCAGTCAGCGTGTGGGTAGAGTCCAGTCAGTGTGTGGATAGAGTCCAGTCAGTGTGTGGGTAGAGTCCAGTCAGCGTGTGGGTAGAGTCCAGTCAGTGTGGGTAGAGTGCAGTCAGTGTGGGTAGAGTCTTGCCGTGAGGTAATACACAGTCTTGCCGTGAGGTAATACACAGTCTTGCCGTGAGGTAATACACAGTCTAGGATTTGAGTGGCTGCAGTCTATGACAATTTGTCAGGCCTAATTTTATATGAAACTAACAGTTTGATTTAAATGATTTATGTTGAGTTAAATATGAGTGAACTGCCTGGGGTAGTAGCAGATGCTTTGGGGACCCGGGCCCTCTTGCCAGACTGAGCTTTCTCCTGTCCTCTCGCTGTCTCTTTTCAGTTGAATTCAAATCTGCCTAATTAGCATAACTGGGACTAGATACAACAACAGTAAGACAGCAGTAGTAAGACGTTGAAACTTGATTCCACAAAGCAAATTCTCTCTCTCTCTCTTTCTCTCTCTCTCTCTCTCTCTCTCTCTCTCTCTCTCTTCTCTCTCTCTCTGTCTCTCTCTCACTGTCTCTCTGTCTCTCTCTCGCTCTCTCTCTGTCTCTCTCTCATTGTCTCTCTGTCTCTCTCTCTCTCTCTCTCTCTCTGTCTCTCTCTCGCTCTCTCTCTGTATCTCTGTCTCTCTCTCACTGTCTCTCTGTCTCTCTCTCACTGTCTCTCTGTCTCTCTCTCGCTCTCTCTCTGTCTCTCTCTCACTGTCTCTCTTTCTCTCTCTCTCTCTCTGTCTCTCTCTCGCTCTCTCTCTGTATCTCTGTCTCTCTCTCACTGTCTCTCTGTCTCTCTGTCTCTCTCTCTCTCTCTCTGTCTCTCTCTCACTGTCTCTCTGTCTCTCTCTCGCTCTCTCTGTCTCTCTCTCACTGTCTCTCTGTCTCTCTCTCTCTGTCTCTCGCTCTCTCTCTCTGTCTCTCGCTCTCTCTCTCTGTCTCTCTCTCTCTCTCTCTCTGTCTCTCAATTTAATTCAATTCAAGGGGCTTTATTGGCATGGGAAACATGTGTTAACATTGCCAAAGCAACAACCTCCCCCAAGCCCACTGAAGTTTCCCCCCTGTGAGCCACCCTGATAGCCCCTCTAACAACCCCCCCCCAAGCCCACTGAGGTTTCCCCCCTGTGAGCCACCCTGATAGCCCCTCTAACAACCCCCCCAAGCCCACTGAGGTTTCCCCCCTGTGAGCCACCCTGATAGCCCCTCTAACAACCCCCCCAAGCCCACTGAGGTTTCCCCCCTGTGAGCCACCCTGATAGCCCCTCTAACAACCCCCCCAAGCCCACTGAGGTTTCCCCCCTGTGAGCCCCCCTGATAGCCCCTCTAACAACCCCCCCACGCCCACTGAGGTTTCCCCCCTGTGAGCCACCCTGATAGCCCCTCTGACAACCCCCCCAAGCCCACTGAGGTTTCCCCCCTGTGAGCCCCCCTGATAGCCCCTCTGACAACCCCCCCAAGCCCACTGAGGTTTCCCCCCTGTGAGCCCCCCTGATAGCCCCTCTGACAACCCCCCCATGCCCACTGAGGTTTCCCCCTGTGAGCCACCCTGATAGCCCCTCTGACAACCCCCCCAAGCCCACTGAGGTTTCCCCCCTGTGAGCCCCCCTGATAGCCCCTCTGACAACCCCCCCACGCCCACTGAGGTTTCCCCCCTGTGAGCCCCCCTGATAGCCCCTCTGACAACCCCCCAAGCCCACTGAGGTTTCCCCCCTGTGAGCCACCCTGATAGCCCCTCTAACAACCCCCCCAAGCCCACTGAGGTTTCCCCCCCCTGTGAGCCACCCTGATAGCCCCTCTAACAACCCCCCCAAGCCCACTGAAGTTTCCCCCCTGTGAGCCACCCTGATAGCCCCTCTAACAACCCCCCCAAGCCCACTGAAGTTTCCCCCCTGTGAGCCACCCTGATGGCCCCTCTAACAACCCCCCCCCCAAGCCCACTGAGGTTTCCCCCTGTGAGCCACCCTGATAGCCCCTCTAACAACCCCCCCAAGCCCACTGAAGTTTCCCCCCTGTGAGCCACCCTGATAGCCCCTCTAACAACCCCCCCAAGCCCACTGAAGTTTCCCCCCTGTGAGCCACCCTGATAGCCCCTCTAACAACCCCCCCAAGCCCACTGAGGTTTCCCCTCTGTGAGCCACCCTGATAGCCCCTCTAACAACCCCCCCAAGCCCACTGAGGTTTCCCCCCTGTGAGCCACCCTGATAGCCCCTCTAACAACCCCCCCAAGCCCACTGAAGTTTCCCCCCTGTGAGCCACCCTGATAGCCCCTCTAACAACCCCCCCAAGCCCACTGAGGTTTCCCCTCTGTGAGCCACCCTGATAGCCCCTCTAACAACCCCCCCAAGCCCACTGAGGTTTCCCCCCTGTGAGCCACCCTGATAGCCCCTCTAACAACCCCCCCAAGCCCACTGAGGTTTCCCCCCTGTGAGCCACCCTGATAGCCCCTCTAACAACCCCCCCAAGCCCACTGAGGTTTCCCCCCTGTGAGCCACCCTGATAGCCCCTCTAACAACCCCCCCAAGCCCACTGAAGTTTCCCCCCTGTGAGCAACCCTGATAGCCCCTCTAACAACCCCCCCAAGCCCACTGAGGTTTCCCCTCTGTGAGCCACCCTGATAGCCCCTCTAACAACCCCCCCAAGCCCACTGAGGTTTCCCCCCTGTGAGCCACCCTGATAGCCCCTCTAACAACCCCCCCAAGCCCACTGAGGTTTCCCCCCTGTGAGCCACCCTGATAGCCCCTCTAACAACCCCCCCAAGCCCACTGAGGTTTCCCCCCTGTGAGCCACCCTGATAGCCCCTCTAACAACCCCCCCCAAGCCCACTGAGGTTTCCCCCCTGTGAGCCACCCTGATAGCCCCTCTGACAACCCCCCCCAAGCCCACTGAGGTTTCCCCCCTGTGAGCCACCCTGATAGCCCCTCTAACAACCCCCCCACGCCCACTGAGGACAAACACAAGACAGATTGTACTACTTATTGACTCAAATGGGAAATATATGTTTACTGTATATATATTAACAAAAAAACAAACTAGAATGAGATTACACAGATCCATAAAGAATTCGAAAACAAATCCAATTTTGATAAACTCACATATCTACTGGGTGAAATTCCACAGTGTGCCATCACAGCAGCAAGATTTGTGACCTGTTGCCATGAGAAAAGGGCAACCAGTGAAGAACAAACACCATTGTAAATACAACCCATATTTATGCTTATTTATTTTATCTTGTGTCCTTTAACCATTTGTACATTGTTAAAACACTGTATATATATATATATATATAATATTTAATATATGTGTATGTGTAATGTTTACTGTTAATTTGTATTGTTTATTTCACTTTTGTATATTATCTACCTCACTTGCTTTGGAAATGTTAACACATGTTTCCCATGCCAATAAAGCCCTTGAATTGAATTAGAGAGAGAGAGAGAGAGAGAGAGTGTGTGTAGCGTGGTATGGAAGGTGTTTACTAGTCTTGGTCGTGGTATGTAGCGTGGTATGGAATGTGTTTACTAGTCTTGGTCGTGAGAGAGAGCGAGCTCTTGGCATGGGCCAAAGCAAATTAAATAGATAATATACAAAAGTGAAATAAGCAATAAAAAATGAACAGTAACATTACACTCACAAGTTTAAATGGAATAGACATTTCAAATGTCATTATGGCTATGTACAGTGTTACAATGGTGGAAGTGCAAAAGGGATCTCTCTCTCTCTCTCTCTCTCTCTGTCTCTCATGTCCTCTTCTCAATCTCTCTCTGTTCGCTCTCTCTGTCTCTCTCTCTCTCTCTCTCTCTCTCTCTCTGTCTCTCTCTCTCTCT
>NC_034176.2:4146889-4231038 GCF_002021735.2 Oncorhynchus kisutch | reverse complement strand
CTCTCTCTGTCTCTCTCTCTCTCCCTCTCCCTCTCTTCTCCTCTCTGTCCTCTCCTCTCCCTCTCTCTCTCTCTCTCTCTCTGTCTCTCTCTCCTCTCTCTCTCTCTCTCTCTACTCTCTCTCTCTCTCTCTCTCCTCTCTCTCTCTCTCTCTCTCTTCTCTCTCTCCCTCTCTCTCTCTCTGTCTCTCTCTCTGTCTCTCTCTCTCTCTCTCTCTCTCTCTCCCTCTCTCTCTCTCTCTCTGGCATTGCTGTAAGCACAGAAATAAATTAAACTTTCAGCAGGGGTCAAACCTTTCGACTGCCAGTGTGTTTCGGGCAATGCCACAGGATATAGGTGCTCCCGTTTTGACATCGTTGCTTTTGTTTCGGTGACTGAAACTGCCTCATCAGGGGTTTAGCAGTGCCCAGAGAAGAGGGTATACTAGGAAACGCCCTGCGTTTAAAGTTCAATGAAAAGCAGGGACATACACACTGATTAACCTAAAATTATAAACCCCATATTGATGTTTAATAGCAGGCTAATAGCAGGCTAATAGCAGACTAATAGCAGACTAATAGCAGACTAATAGCAGGCTAATAGCAGACTAATAGCAGGCTAATAGCAGATTAATAGCAGGCTAATAGCAGGCTAATAGCAGACTAATAGCAGACTAATAGCAGGCTAATAGCAGACTAATAGCAGGCTAATAGCAGATTAATAGCAGGCTAATAGCAGGCTAATAGCAGGCTAATAGCAGACTAATAGCAGATTAATAGCAGGGCTAATAGCAGGCTAATAGCAGACTAATAGCAGATTAATAGCAGGCTAATAGCAGATTAATAGCAGACTAATAGCAGGCTAATAGCAGACTAATAGTAGATTAATAGCAGGCTAATAGCAGATTAATAGCAGGCTAATAGCAGATTAATAGCAGACTAATAGCAGGCTAATAGCAGACTAATAGTAGATTAATAGCAGGCTAATAGCAGATTAATAGCAGACTAATAGCAGACTAATAGCAGGCTAATAGCAGGCTAATAGCAGACTAATAGCAGACTAATAGCAGGCTAATAGCAGGCTAATAGCAGACTAATAGCAGACTAATAGCAGGCTAATAGCAGGCTAATAGCAGATTAATAGCAGGCTAATAGCAGATTAATAGCAGGCTAATAGCAGGCTAATAGCAGACTAATAGCAGGCTAATAGCAGATTAATAGCAGGCTAATTGAAATACATAAATGAGTGCATAAATCATCCAGAAGGCGAGGTCAGTACAGGTGCATCAAAGCTGGGACCGAGAGACTGAAAAACAGCTTCTATCTCAAGGCCATCAGACTGTTAAACAGCCACCACTAACATTGAGTGGCTGCTGCCAACACACTGACACTGACACTGACTCTACTCCAGCCACTTTAATAATGGGAATTGATGAGAAATGATGTAAATATATCACTAGCCACTTTAAACAATGCTACCTTATATAATGTTACTTACCCTACATTATTCATCTCATATGCATACGTATATACTGTACTCTATATCATTGACTGCATCCTTATGTAATACATGTATCACTAGCCACTTTAACTATGCCACTTTGTTTACATACTCATCTCATATGTATATACTGCACTCGATACCATCTACTGTATCTTGCCTATGCTGCCTCTGTACCATCACTCATTCATATATCCTTATGTACATATTCTTTATCCCCTTACACTGTGTATAAGACAGTAGTTTTGGAATTGTTAGTTAGATTACTTGTTGGTTATTACTGCCTTGTCGGAACTAGAAGCACAAGCATTTCGCTACACTCTCATTAACATCTGCTAACCATGTGTATGTGACAAATAAAATTTTATTTTATTTGATTTGATTTAAAAGTAAAGAATGGAATTAATAAATATATATATATATTAGACTGAACAATGTCGGAGTGGCATTGATTAAAATACAGTAGAATAGAATACAGTATATACATATGAGATGAGTAAAGCAGTATGTAAACATGATTTAAACATGGGACGACAGGGACGAGTGTTCCATTATTAAAGTGGGCAATGATTCCAAGTCTATGTATATGAGGCAGCAGCCTCTAAGGTGCAGGGTTGCGTAACCGGGTGGAAGCCGGCTAGTGATGGCTATTTAACATTCTGATGGCCATAAAGATAGAAGCTATTTTTCAGTCTCTCGGTCCCAGCTTTGATGCACCTGTACTGACCTCGCCTTCTGGATGATAGCGGGGTGAACAGGCCGTGGCTTGGTTGGTTGATGTCCTTGATGATTTGGCCTTCCTGTGACATCGGGTGGTGTAGGTGTCCTGGAGGGCAGGTAGTTTGCCCCACAGCACCAACAGATCTAGAACCAGGCTATTGGCTAGACAGCACAAACAGATCTAGAACCAGGCTATTGGCTAGACAGCACCAACAGATCTAGAACCAGGCTATTGGCTAGACAGCACCAACAGATCTAGGACCAGGCTATTGGCTAGACAGCACCAACAGATCTAGGACCAGGCTATTGGCTAGACAGCACCAACAGATCTAGGACCAGGCTATTGGCTAGACAGCACCAACAGATCTGGGACCAGGCTATTGGCTAGACAGCGCCAACAGATCTAGGACCAGACTATTGGCTCGACAGCACCAACAGATCTAGGACCAGGCTACTGGCTCGACAGCACCAACAGATCTGGGACCAGGCTATTGGCTAGACAGCGCCAACAGATCTAGGACCAGACTATTGGCTCGACAGCACCAACAGATCTAGGCCCAGGTTAGAGAACTTGCAGCTCACACAGAGGAACTGTGTCCTAATGAGCAGAATGCACGGAGGGTGCATTCGACCGCAGCATAACTCCTATAATGACTTAATCAGAGTCTCGAGATCCTTCCTTAGATAACGCTGAATTCCTGCCCCACCCTCCTATTCAATGCTATTGCTGTGAGCCCAGAGGAGAGGCGGAAATAAGCTAAAAACAGGAGCTTAACTTTTCTCCTGGCTGTAACTTGGGTTACTGAATATGTCTGTATATCATCAAATCGAGCTTTATTTATACAGCACATTATAAACATGAATGCAGAAATATTTACTGCACCACCGACATAAGAGGATCAAAAAGAAGAAAGTGACAATAAAAACTGACTGACGGAAAAGCACCTTCAGGAAAAGCACCTTCAGGAAAAGCACCTTCAGGAAAAGCACCTTCAGGAAAAGCACCTTCAGGACAAGCACCTTCAGGAAAAGCACCTTCAGGAAAAGCACCTTCAGGAAAAGCACCTTCAGGAAAAGCACCTTCAGGAAAAGCACCTTCAGGAAAAGCACCTTCAGGACAAGCACCTTCAGGAAAAGCACCTTCAGGAAAAGCACCTTCAGGACAAGCACCTTCAGGAAAAGCACCTTCAGGAAAAGCACCTTCAGGACAAGCACCTTCAGGAAAAGCACCTTCAGGAAAAGCACCTTCAGGACAAGCACCTTCAGGAAAAGCACCTTCAGGAAAAGCACCTTCAGGACAAGCACCTTCAGGAAAAGCACCTTCAGGGAAAGCACCTTCAGGGAAAGCACCTTCAGGGAAAGCACCTTCAGGAAAAGCACCTTCAGGGAAAGCACCTTCAGGGAAAGCACCTTCAGGAAAAGCACCTTCAGGAAAAGCACCTTCAGGAAAAGCACCTTCAGGACAAGCACCTTCAGGAAAAGCAAAGCTAAAAAGGTGTTTTAAGATCCCTTTTAAATATGTCCACAGTTTCGGTCCTCCTCAGGTTCTCTGGCAGGATATTCCAGAAGCTGGGGGCATAGTAACTAAAGGCTGCCTCTCCATGCCTCTTGGTTCTAGACTTCAGGATCGTTAAAAGGCTGCCTCTCCATGCCTCTTGTTCCAATACTTCAGGATAGTTAAAAGGCCAGAGGACCTGAGGGACATACTGGGTACATCACTTAAAAGCATGTCTGACATGTATTGGGTTGCACAATTGTGGATTGATTTAAAAACCAATAAAATAATCTGAAAATGAATTCCAAAATTCACAGGCAGCCAGCGCAGAGACCATAAAACCGGTTGTAATGTGTGCTCTCCATCTGGTCTTGGTTAGTACCCGACCAATGTCTTTCTTGTGAAAAACAGACAGGGGAGCATTACAGTAGTCAGGCCTGCTTGTAATAAAAGCATGGACGAGTCTCTCTGTGTCATCCTGAGAGAGAAACAGCCGCACTGTGGCAATGTTTCTCAGGTGGTAAAAAACTAAACTACATGGCCAAAGGTATGAGGACATCACTTCAAATGAGTGGAATTGGTTGATTTCAGCCAATAAAATCGAGGACACAGCCATGCGATCTCCATAGACAAACATTGTCAGAGCTTAGTGACTTTCAATGTAGCCCCGTCATAGCATACCACCTTTCCAACAAGTTAGTTCCTCAAAAAACTGTAAGCGCTGTTATTGTGAAATGGAAATGTCTAGGCGCAATAACGGCTCAGCTGCGAAGTGGTCGGCCACAGAAGATCACAAAATGGGTCTGTCAAAGACCTGAAGCGCGTAATGTGTAGAAATCATCTGTCCTCTGTTCCAAACTGCCTCTGGAAGCAATGTCAGCACAATATCTGTCTGTTGGGAATGAAATGGGTTTCCATGGCTAAGCAGCCGCACACAAGCCTAAGATCACCATGTGTAAAGCTCGCCGCCATTGGACTCTGGAGCATTGGAAACGTTATCTCTAGAGTGATGAATCACGCTTCACCATCTGGCAGTCCGATGGACGAATCTGGGTTTGGCGGATGCCAGGAGAACGCTACCTGCCCCATTGCAGAGTGCCAACTGTAAAGTTTGGTGGTGGAGGAGGAATAATGGTCTGGGGCTGTTTTTTACAGTTTGGGCCCCTTAGTTCCTGTGAAGGGAAAGGTAAACGCTACAATGACATTCTAGATGTTTCTTCCAACATTGTGGCAACAGTTTGGGGAAGGTCCTTTCCTGTTTCAGCATGAAAATATTCTCATCCCATTCCTTTACTAGATTGTGTGTATTAGGTTTTGTTGTGGAATCGTTAGATATTACCTGTTAAATATTGCTGTGGATCTAGAAGCATAAATATTTCGCTACACTCGCATTAACATCTGCTAACCATGTGTATGTGACTAATAACATTTGAATTGATTTAAATCAGACACCTTTGGGAAGAATTGGAACGGCGACTGTGAGCCAGGCCTAATCACCCAACATCAGTGACTGACCTCACTAATGCTCTTGTGCCTGAATGGAAGCAAGTCCCCGCAGCAATGTTCCAACATCTAGTGGAAAGCCTTCCCAGAAGAGTGGATGCTGTTATAGCAGCAATGTTCCAACATCTAGTGGAAAGCCTTCCCAGAAGAGAGGAGGCTGTTATAGCAGTAATGTTCCAACATCTAGTGGAAAGCCTTCCCAGAAGAGTGGAGGCTGTTATAGCAGCAATGTTCCAACATCTAGTGGAAAGCCTTCCCAGAAGAGTGGAGGCTGTTATAGCAGCAATGTTCCAACATCTAGTGGAAAGCCTTCCCAGAAGAGTGGAGGCTGTTATAGCAGCAATGTTCCAACATCTAGTGGAAAGCCTTCCCAGAAGAGTGGAGGCTGTTATAGCAGCAATGTTCCAACATCTAGTGGAAAGCCTTCCCAGAAGAGTGGAGGCTGTTATAGCAGCAATGTTCCTACATCTAGTGGAAAGCCTTCCCAGAAGAGTGGAGGCTGTTATAGCAGCAATGTTCCAACATCTAGTGGAAAGCCTTCCCAGAAGAGTAGAGGCTGTTATAGCAGCAATGTTCCAACATCTAGTGGAAAGCCTTCCCAGAAGAGTGGATGCTGTTATAGCAGCAATGTTCCAACATCTAGTGGAAAGCCTTCCCAGAAGAGTAGAGGCTGTTATAGCAGCAATGTTCCAACATCTAGTGGAAAGCCTTCCCAGAAGAGAGGAGGCTGTTATAGCAGGAATGTTCCACATCTAGTGGAAAGCCTTCCCAGAAGAGAGGAGGCTGTTATAGCAGTAATGTTCCAACATCTAGTGGAAAGCATTCCCAGAAGAGTGGATGCTGTTATAGCAGCAATGTTCCAACATCTAGTGGAAAGCCTTCCCAGAAGAGTGGAGGCTGTTATAGCAGCAATGTTCCAACATCTAGTGGAAAGCCTTCCCAGAAGAGTGGAGGCTGTTATAGCAGCAATGTTCCAACATCTAGTGGAAAGCCTTCCCAGAAGAGTAGAGGCTGTTATAGCAGCAATGTTCCAACATCTAGTGGAAAGCCTTCCCAGAAGAGTGGAGGCTGTTATAGCAGCAATGTTCCAACATCTAGTGGAAAGCCTTCCCAGAAGAGTGGAGGCTGTTATAGCAGCAATGTTCCTACATCTAGTGGAAAGCCTTCCCAGAAGAGTGGAGGCTGTTATAGCAGCAATGTTCCAACATCTAGTGGAAAGCCTTCCCAGAAGAGTGGAGGCTGTTATAGCAACAATGTTCCAACATCTAGTGGAAAGCCTTCCCAGAAGAGTGGAGGCTGTTATAGCAGCAATGTTCCAAAATCTAGTGGAAAGCCTTCCCAGAAGAGTGGAGGCTGTTATAGCAACAATGTTCCAACATCTAGTGGAAAGCCTTCCCAGAAGAGTGGAGGCTGTTATAGCAGCAATGTTCCAACATCTAGTGGAAAGCCTTCCCAGAAGAGTGGAGGCTGTTATAGCAGCAATGTTCCAACATCTAGTGGAAAGCCTTCCCAGAAGAGTGGAGGCTGTTATAGCAGCAATGTTCCAACATCTAGTGGAAAGCCTTCCCAGAAGAGTGGAGGCTGTTATAGCAGCAATGTTCCAACATCGAGTCCTGGGCGGCTCCATGGCCATTTGATAGGGGTGGTGATGGAAGAAAGATGAGGCGAGGGGGGAGGACGTGGGAGGGGATTGCGGAGGAGAACCGTTGGAGTTGGAAGAACGAAGCGGCAGAAATCCCCTAGCGCCGCTGGTCTGACTGTAGCTGGCTACTAGTCCTCCCCTGCCCCCCTCGGCGCCCCCGTATTCTGTTCGCTCCTGCGACTCGGCTACTGCCCCCGCAACGTCACATAAATGAACCCCTTTTGGTACAGGCTCCGGGGTGGAGGGCAGTCGGGAGAAAATACAGGGTTCCTGAGTCGTCAGTTGACCCGTGGCTGCGATTGGCATTTCCTTTTGGTGGTTTCCTCGTTTTCTTTTCTGTCGTTCTCTGTATTCCCCGGCAGCAAAGGGTGGACCAACTCCATATTAATGCCCATAATTTGAAATGAGATGTTCGACAAGTAGGTGTCCACCTATGTTTGTAGTATGTGTAGTATATTTTGGTCACGTTCCTAATGTGTGATTCCAAATTATGTTCAGAATCTAAAATTACAGCTATTTAAAAAAATTTACCTTTTGAATTAAAATGTGTGGCCAGATTCTCTCTTTGTGTTTTGGCTCCAACAATAAGTACCTCGGTCTTGTCTTGATTTAGCTGGAGGGAGTTGTGAGCCATCTAAGTATTTAAATCACTAATAGAATCTAATAATTGATTTGTGGAGCTAAAATCCTCTGGTGACACAGAAATGCCAGGGAGTAACAATTGGGTGTACACACATTACCTCTTTGATTTAAGCTTGGCATTGGTGTGTGTGTATGTGTGTGTCTATGTGTGTGTGTGTGTGCGTGTGCATGTGTGTGTGTGTATGTATGTGTGTGTATGTGTGTGCGTGTGTGTATATGTATGTGTGTGTGCATGTGTGTTTGTGTGTGTGTGGGTATGTGTGTGTGTATGTGTATGTGTGTGTGTATGTGTATGTGTGTGTGCGTGTGCATGTGTGCAAACTCACGTTATCTCTCAGTCACACTAGCCCATTTTGTCTCTTTACATCAAACCATTTTTCCTCATCGTCTCTAGACTTTTCTCTCACCACTTTACCATCTGTCTCTGCAGCTCTCAACCCCCTATTGGCCCATACACCCTCTCTGCCAATGCCCCCAGAAAATCACCAGATTACGATTACACTATTGCCAGACTTGATGAAGGCCTCCCAAAACTCACATTAGCGTCAGGAAACAGGAAACAGGAAACAGAGGTGGCGTCCCAAACAGGATCCTATATACTAAACTACTACTTTTAACCAGAGCTCTATTCTGCCCTGCATACCGACGTTGGGCACTTCAATATCATGGTTTTTAACACCACAATAAATAAATGTCAACCAACATAAAGTCCCTCTCTATCTAGTTTGGGATTGATTGATTTATTAGTCAGGAAAAATACACATACAGCATATTAATGAGGCTGTTTTGATACACTGTACCCTCATACTATACTATACTACTATACTACTATACTATACAACACTACACGATACCATCATACTATACTATACTACTATACTATACAACACTACACGATACCCTCATACTATACTATACTACTATACTACTATACTATACAACACTACACGATACCCTCATACTATACTATACTACTATACTAATATACTATACAACACTACACGATACCCTCATACTATACTATACTACTATACTACTATACAACACTACACGATACCCTCATACTATACTATACTACTATACTACTAAACTATACTATGCAACACTACACGATACCATCATACTATACTATACTACTAAACTATACCATACAACACTACACGATACCCTCATACTATACTATACTACTATACTACTATCCTATACTATACAACAATACACGATACCCTCATACTATACTATACTACTATACTACTATACCACTAAACTATACTATACAACACTGTGCCCCCATACTATACTATACTACTATACTACTATACTACTAAACTATACTATACAACACTACACGATACCCTCATACTATACTATACTACTATACTACTAAACTACTAAACTATACTATACAACACTACACGATACCCCCATACTATACTATACTACTATACTACTATACTACTAAACTATACTATACAACACTACACGATACCCTAATACTATACTATACTACTATACTACTATACTATACAACACTACACTATACCCTCATACTATACTATACTACTATACTACTAAACTACTATACTATACTATACAACACTACACGATACCCTCATACTATACTATACTACCATACTATACAACACTGTACCCTCATACTATACTATACTACTATACAACACTATACCCTCATACTATACTATACTACTAAACTATACAACACTACACTATACAAAAATACTATACTGTACTACTATACTACTATACTACTAAACTATACTATACACCACTACACAATACCCTCATACTATACTATACTACTATACTACTAAACTATACTATACAACACTACAACGATACCCTCATACTATACTATACTACTATACTACTATACTACTAAACTATACTATACAACACAACACTGTACCCTCATACTAAACTATACTACTATACTACTATACTACTAAACTATACTATACAACACTACACTGTACCCTCATACTATACTATACTACTATACTACTATACTACTAAACTATACTATACAACACTACATGATACCCTCATACTATACTACACTACTATACTACTATACTACTATACTACTAAACTATACCATACAACACTACACGATACCCTCATACTATACTATACTACTATACTATACATCACTACACTCTCATACTATACTATACTACTATACAACACTATACCCTCATACTATACTACTAAACTATACTATACAACACTACACGATACCCCCATACTATACTATAATACTATACTATACAACACTACACTCTCATACTATACTATACTACTATACAACACTATACCCTCATACTATACTATACTATACTATGCTATACTATACACCACTACACAATACCCTCATACTATACTATACTACTATACTATACTACTAAACTATAATATACAACACTATACCCTCATACTATACTATACTACTAAACTATACTATACAACACTATACTACTATACTATACAACACTACACTATACCCTCATACTATACTATACTACTATACTACTATACTACTGAACTATACTATACAACACTGTACCCCCATACTATACTATACTGCTATACTACTATACTACTAAACTATACTATACAACACTGTACCCTCATACTATACTATACTGCTATACTACTATACTACTAAACTATACTATACAACACTACACAATACCTGCATACTATACTATACTATTAAACTATACTAAACAACACTATACCCTCATACTATACTATACTATACTATACTACACTATACCCTCATACTATACTATACTGCTATACAACACTATACCCTCATACTATACTATACAACACTACACTATACCCTCATACTATACTATACTACTATACTATACAACACTACACTATACCCTCATACTATACTATACTACCATACTATACAACACTACACTATACCCTCATACTATACTACACTACTATACTATACAACACTACACTATACCCTCATACTATACTATACTACTATACTATACAACACTACACTATACCCTCATACTATACTATACTATACTATGCTGTACTATACTGTGCTACTATACTATACTACTAAACTATACTATACAACACTACACTATACCCTCATACTATACTATACTGCTATACTATACTATACAACACTACACTATACCCTCATACTATACTATACTACTATACTATACAACACTACACTATACCCTCATACTATACTATACTACTATACTGTACAACACTACACTATACCCGCATACTATACTATACAACACTACACTATACCCTCATACTATACTATACTACACTATACTATACTATACTATACTATACTATACTACACTATACCCTCATACTATACTATACTGCTATACAACACTATACCCTCATACTATACTATACAACACTACACTATACCCTCATACTATACTATACTACTATACTATACAACACTACACTATACCCTCATACTATACTATACTACCATACTATACAACACTACACTATACCCTCATACTATACTACACTACTATACTATACAACACTACACTATACCCTCATACTATACTATACTACTATACTATACAACACTACACTATACCCTCATACTATACTATACTATACTATGCTGTACTATACTGTGCTACTATACTATACTACTAAACTATACTATACAACACTACACTATACCCTCATACTATACTATACTGCTATACTATACTATACAACACTACACTATACCCTCATACTATACTATACTACTATACTATACAACACTACACTATACCCTCATACTATACTATACTACTATACTGTACAACACTACACTATACCCGCATACTATACTATACAACACTACACTATACCCTCATACTATACTATACTATACTATACTATACTATACTATACTATACTATACTATACAACACTACACTATACCCTCATACTATACTATACTACTATACTATACAACACTGCACTATACCCTCATACTATACTATACTACTATACTATACTATACAACACTACACTATACCCTCATACTATACTATACTACTATACTGCTCTACCAAACAAAAAGGCAGTAGCTGCTCATAGCGTAGAACCTAGAAAAAAGTGCTTTTATTTCCCTTGGTTTCACGGTAACTTTATCCAGTTACTGTTAACATGACCCCCATTGTCTCCTGAACACAATACAATAGAGGTAGGATACTTGTCCACGTGATTAAGCATGTATTTAATGTTGTAAAAAGGACATTAACTCATTTTCGACCAAATTTAGTAGTTACTGCATTTTGTTGTTGTTGTTGTTTTGGTAGGGAATAAGGAATGGGACACAGATACTTCATCATCCTCACCTTCGTATTTCTTCTGGCCTTTTATTGAAAAGGAACTAAAACACTGTTTAAAAAAATAATATATATATTTTTTAAAGGAAGTCCTCCTTTTAAAGGAAGTCCTCCGTGGTTTTATTGAAGTGGTGTAGCGTGTATATTGTTAGTGAAGGTGTTACTGAACAAGCATACGATAGGCCTAACAGTATGGAGCTACAGCTCAAGTAGTGCTGTAGTCGCTGCCTCAAATGGTACCCTGTTGCCTATATAGTACACTAGTGTTGACCCGGAGCCTTCAATAGGTCATGGTGAAAAGTAGTGTATCGAGTGTTATTTGGGAGTCACTGCAGTGTTGGAGCCAACAGACGACTGCGTTGGTATGCCCCGACTTCCTGTGTACTTCAGACCTGGGTTAAAAAAGGTATTGATTTTCTTTCAAATACTTTAGTTGATCTTGATTGAGCTTGCCTGGCACAGGGGAAACAATCGGATGCTCTTAAAAAAGTGCCGCCCATCTGGGACAATCAGGCAGGCTCCATCAAAAGCTCAGTTTTTGAAAGATTTCGAATACTATTTAAACCCGGGTCTTCTGCACTCAGGGCAGACTGGGGCGATATCTACGGCATCTCAGATAGGACATGTCCCAGGAGTACTAGTTCAGATCTTTTTACTGTTTTCACTAACCAAGGAAACTGACACCATGACACTATAGACAATGAAACTGACACCAAGGAAACTGACACCATGACACTATAGACAAGGAAACTGACACCATGACCCTATAGACAAGGAAACTGACACCAAGGAAACTGACACCATGACACTATAGACAAGGAAACTGACACCATAACACTATAGACAAGGAAACTGACACCATGACCCTATAGACAAGGAAACTGACACCAAGGAAACTGACACCATGACACTATAGACAAGGAAACTGACACCATGACCCTATAGACAAGGAAACTGACACATGACACTATAGACAAGGAAACTGACACCATGACACTATAGACAAGGAAACTGACACCAAGGAAACTGACACCATGACCCTATAGACAAGGAAACGGACACCATGACCATATAGACAAGGAAACTGACACCAAGGAAACTGACACCATGACCCTATAGACAAGGAAACGGACACCATGACTCTATAGACAAGGAAACTGACACCAAGGAAACTGACACCATAGACAAGGAAACTGACACCAAGGAAACTGACACCATGACACTATAGACAAGGAAACTGACACCATGACCCTATAGACAAGGAAACTGACACCAAGGAAACTGACACCATGACACTATAGACAAGGAAACGGACACCATGACCCTATAGACAAGGAAACGGACACCATAACACTATAGACAAGGAAACTGACACCATGACACTATAGACAAGGAAACTGACACCAAGGAAACTGACACCATGACCCTATAGACAAGGAAACGGACACCATGACCATATAGACAAGGAAACTGACACCAAGGAAACTGACACCATGACCCTATAGACAAGGAAACTGACACCATGACCCTATAAGAGCCAGACACTGTGTTCATACAGTAAGAGCCAGGCACTGTGTTCATACAGTAAGAGCCAGACACTGTGTTCATACAGTAAGAGCCAGGCACTGTGTTCATACAGTAAGAGCCAGACACTGTGTTCATACAGTAAGAGCCAGACACTGGGTTCATACAGTAAGAGCCAGACACTGTGTTCATACAGTAAGAGCCAGACACTGGGTTCATACAGTAAGAGCCAGACACTGGGTTCATACAGTAAGAGCCAGACACTGGGTTCATACAGTAAGAGCCAGACACTGGGTTCATACAGTAAGAGCCAGACACTGGGTTCATACAGTAAGAGCCAGACACTGGGTTCATACAGTAAGAGCCAGACACTGGGTTCATACAGTAAGAGCCAGACACTGGGTTCATACAGTAAGAGCCAGACACTGGGTTCATACAGTAAGAGCCAGACACTGGGTTCATACAGTAAGAGCCAGACACTGGGTTCATACAGTAAGAGCCAGACACTGGGTTCATACAGTAAGAGCCAGACACTGGGTTCATACAGTAAGAGCCAGACACTGGGTTCATACAGTAAGAGCCAGACACTGTGTTCATACAGTAAGAGCCAGACACTGGGTTCATACAGTAAGAGCCAGACACTGGGTTCATACAGTAAGTAGGGCATCTCTGTTCTTCTAAAAAAAAATTAACAATTAAAAAAAAAGTTTTTTCTTTAGTCATGCCTAAAATAAATAGTTGATTTATTGTGATGGTGTATATTAAATTGATTTATTAGAATGTAGATGTTCCAAAGATCAGCAGCTTATATGGACGTCTGGAGATGTTAATTACGGGGCAATTTAAATTCTTTAATTACGGGACTCTGAAATTCTCGGAGAGTCCTGTGTAGTATTTTCGTATAGAGAGAGAGGAGATGGTCAGTGGTCCTGGAGAGAGAGGAGGGAGAGGAGATGATCAGTGCTCCTGGAGAAGGAGAGGAGATGGTCAGTGGTCCTGGAGGGAGAGGAGACAGTCATTGCTCCTGGAGAAGGAGGAGAGAGAGAGGAGATGTTCAGTGGTCCTGGAGAGAGAGGAGGGAGAGGAGATGGTCAGTGGTCCTGGAGAAAGAGAGAGTGACGAGATGGTCAGTGGTCCTGGAGAGAACGGAGGGAGAGGAGATGGTCAGTGGTCCTGGATAGAGAGGAGGGAGAGGAGATGGTCAGTGGTCCTGGAGTGAGAGGAGGGAGAGGAGATGGTCAGTGGTCCTGGAGAGAGAGGAGGGAGAGGAGACGGTCAGTGGTCCTGGAGAGAGAGGAGGGAGAGGAGACGGTCAGTGGTGCTGGAGAGAGAGGAGGGAAAGGAGAGGGTCAGTGGTCCTGGAGAGAGAGGAGGGAGAGGAGATGGTCAGTGGTCCTGGAGTGAGAGGAGGGAGAGGAGATGGTCAGTGGTCCTGGAGAGAGAGGAGGGAGAGGAGACGGTCAGTGGTCCTGGAGAGAGAGGAGGGAGAGGAGACGGTCAGTGGTGCTGGAGAGAGAGGAGGGAAAGGAGAGGGTCAGTGGTCCTGGAGAGAGAGGTTGGAGAGAGGAGATGGTCAGTGGTCCTGGAGAGAGAGGAGGGAGAGGAGATGGTCAGTGGTCCTGGGGTGAGAGGAGGGAGAGGAGATGGTCAGTGGTCCTGGAGAGAGAGGAGGGAGAGGAGACGGTCAGTGGTCCTGGAGAGAGAGGAGGGAGAGGAGACGGTCAGTGGTCCTGGAGAGAGAGGAGGGAGAGGAGAGGGTCAGTGGTCCTGGAGAAAGAGGAGGGAGAGGAGAGGGTCAGTGGTCCTGGAGAGAGAGGAGGGAGAGGAGACGGTCAGTGGTGCTGGAGAGAGAGGAGGGAAAGGAGAGGGTCAGTGGTCCTGGAGAGAGAGGAGGGAGAGAGGAGATGGTCAGTGGTCCTGGAGAGAGAGGAGGGAGAGGAGATGGTCAGTGGTCCTGGAGAGAGAGGAGGGAGAGGAGACGGTCAGTGGTCCTGGAGAGAGAGGAGGGAGAGGAGACGGTCAGTGGTCCTGGAGAGATAGGAGGGAGAGGAGAGGGTCAGTGGTCCTGGAGAGAGAGGAGGGAGAGGAGACGGTCAGTGGTCCTGGAGAGAGAGGAGGGAGAGGAGACGGTCAGTGGTGCTGGAGAGAGAGGAGGGAAAGGAGAGGGTCAGTGGTCCTGGAGAGAGAGGAGGGAGAGAGGAGATGGTCAGTGGTCCTGGAGAGAGAGGAGGGAGAGGAGATGGTCAGTGGTCCTGGGGTGAGAGGAGGGAGAGGAGATGGTCAGTGGTCCTGGAGAGAGAGGAGGGAGAGGAGAGGGTCAGGAATGTTTTACTGGAGTCAATGGAAGGACAGTCTTCTGGCAAAAACATATTGATAAGTCCATTATGTGACCACCAGGTAAGTCAGTTGAGAGCAAGTTCACATACACAGAGTGTATAAAACCTTCCTAACATTAAGTTGTACCCCCTTTTCCCTCAGAACAGCTTCAATTGGTCAGGGCATGGACTCTACAAGGTGTTGAAAGCTTTCCTTAGGGATGCTGGCCCATGTTAACTCCAATGCTTCTCACAGTTTTGTCAAATTGTCTTGATGTCCTTTGGGTGTTGGATCATTTTTGATACACAAAGGAAACTGTTGAATGTGGAAAAACCCAGCAGCGTTGCAGTTCTTGACATATTCAAACCGGTGCGCCCGGCAGCTACTACCATACCCCGTTCAAAATCCTTCTTTAACCAGGTCTCCTCCTCTTCTACACTGATTGAAGTGACATCAATAAGGGATCATATCTTTCACCTGGATTCACCTCGTCAGTCATGGAAATGTTTTGTACACTCATTGCATGTGTAAACTTACAATAAACCTCTTCATCACCGATGAGATCATGGTAGATGTAAAACTGGCTCGATGGCTGAGTGCTCGACCCAAAAATAGGCTCCAGATTCCTGGCATGAACGATCTGTTCCCATCGTCCAGAGAACGCTGCCTGGGCTACTCTGCAGGCATTGTTTGAGCTAATGAGAATGGTTCCCGAACAGGGAACTGTAGCTAAAAATACCAATTACGGTCTGGATACCCACGTTATGGGGTTAAAAGCTGTGGAGTACAGTGTCTGCATGGCTCAATAAAAGTTATTTACAAACACTAAATTAAGTTTTTGGGGCCTTGCCAGAGGCAATGAGAACCAGAGAAGGCAAAGAGGAACCGAGAAAAATGTACAACAGCACAATTTTTTAAAAATATTTTTTTACCTTTATTTAACCAGGCAAGTCAGTTAAGAACATATTCTTATTTTCAATGACGGCCTGGGAACAGTGGGTTAACTGCCTGTTCAGGGACAGAACGACAGATTTGTACCTTGTCAGCTCGGGGGTTTGAACTCGCAACCTTCCGGTTACTAGTCCAACGCTCTAACCACTAGGCTACCCTGCCACCTCTACACTCTAACCACTAGGCTACGCTGCCGCCTCTACACTCTAACCACTAGGCTACCCTGCCACCTCTACACTCTAACCACTAGGCTACGCTGCCGCCTCTACACTCTAACCACTAGGCTACCCTGCCACCTCTACACTCTAACCACTAGGCTACCTGCCACCTCTACACTCTAACCACTAGGCTACCTGCCTCTACGCTCTAACCACTAGGCTACCCTGCCACCTCTACACTCTAACCACTAGGCTACCCTGCCACCTCTACACTCTAACCACTAGGCTACCCTGCCACCTCTACACTCTAACCACTAGGCTACCCTGCCACCTCTACACTCTAACCACTAGGCTACCCTGCCACCTCTACACTCTAACCACTAGGCTACCCTGCCACCTCTACACTCTAACCACTAGGCTACCCTGCCACCTCTACTCTCTAACCACTAGGCTACCCTGCCCCCTCTACACTCTAACCACTAGGCTACCCTGCCTCCTCTACACTCTAACCACTAGGCTACCCTGCCGCCTCTACACTCTAACCACTAGCTACGCTGCCGCCTCTACACTCTAACCACTAGCTACGCTGCCTCCTCTACACTCTAACCACTAGGCTACCCTGCCTCCTCTACACTCTAACCACTAGGCTACCCTGCCTCCTCTACACTCTAACCACTAGCTACGCTGCCGCCTCTACACTCTAACCACTAGGCTACCTGCCTCCTCTACACTCTAACCACTAGGCTACCTGCCTCCTCTACACTCTAACCACTAGGCTACCTGCCTCCTCTACACTCTAACCACTAGGCTACCTGCCTCCTCTACACTCTAACCACTAGGCTACCCTGCCACCTCTACACTCTAACCACTAGCTACGCTGCCACCTCTACACTCTAACCACTAGGCTACCTGCCACCTCTACACTCTAACCACTAGGCTACCCTGCCTCCTCTACACTCTAACCACTAGGCTACCTGCCTCCTCTACACTCTAACCACTAGGCTACCCTGCCGCCTCTACACTCTAACCACTAGGCTACCTGCCTCCTCTACACTCTAACCACTAGGCTACCCTGCCGCCTCTACACTCTAACCACTAGGCTACCCTGCCGCCTCTACACTCTAACCACTAGGCTACCCTGCCGCCTCTACACTCTAACCACTAGGCTACCTGCCTCCTCTACACTCTAACCACTAGGCTACCCTGCCGCCTCTACACTCTAACCACTAGGCTACCCTGCCGCCTCTACACTCTAACCACTAGGCTACCTGCCTCCTCTACACTCTAACCACTAGGCTACCCTGCATCCTCTACACTCTAACCACTAGGCTACCCTGCCACCTCTACACTCTAACCACTAGGCTACCCTGCCACCTCTACACTCTAACCACTAGGCTACCCTGCCTCCTCTACACTCTAACCACTAGGCTACCCTGCTGCCTCTACACTCTAACCACTAGGCTACCTGCCTCCTCTACACTCTAACCACTAGGCTACCTGCCTCCTCTACACTCTAACCACTAGGCTACCCTGCCTCCTCTACACTCTAACCACTAGGCTACCCTGCCTCCTCTACACTCTAACCACTAGGCTACCCTGCCCCCTCTACACTCTAACCACTAGGCTACCTGCCACCTCTACACTCTAACCACTAGGCTACCCTGCCTCCTCTACACTCTAACCACTAGGCTACCTGCCACCTCTACACTCTAACCACTAGGCTACCCTGCCTCCTCTACACTCTAACCACTAGGCTACCTGCCTCCTCTACACTCTAACCACTAGGCTACCCTGCCACCTCTACACTCTAACCACTAGGCTACCCTGCCTCCTCTACACTCTAACCACTAGGCTACCCTTCCTCCTCTACACTCTAACCACTAGGCTACCCTGCCCCCTCTACACTCTAACCACTAGTCTACCCTGCCTCCTCTACACTCTAACCACTAGGCTACCCTGCTGCCTCTACACTCTAACCACTAGGCTACCCTGCTGCCTCTACACTCTAACCACTAGGCTACCCTGCTGCCTCTACACTCTAACCACTAGGCTACCTGCCTCCTCTACACTCTAACCACTAGGCTACCCTGCCTCCTCTACACTCTAACCACTAGGCTACCCTGCCTCCTCTACACTCTAACCACTAGGCTACCCTGCCGCCTCTACACTCTAACCACTAGGCTACCCTGCCACCTCTACACTCTAACCACTAGGCTACCCTGCCTCCTCTACACTCTAACCACTAGGCTACCCTGCTGCCTCTACACTCTAACCACTAGGCTACCTGCCTCCTCTACACTCTAACCACTAGGCTACCTGCCTCCTCTACACTCTAACCACTAGGCTACCCTGCCTCCTCTACACTCTAACCACTAGGCTACCCTGCCTCCTCTACACTCTAACCACTAGGCTACCCTGCCGCCCCTACACTCTAACCACTAGGCTACCCTGCCACCTCTACACTCTAACCACTAGGCTACCCTGCCTCCTCTACACTCTAACCACTAGGCTACCCTTCCTCCTCTACACTCTAACCACTAGGCTACCCTGCCCCCTCTACACTCTAACCACTAGTCTACCCTGCCTCCTCTACACTCTAACCACTAGGCTACCCTGCTGCCTCTACACTCTAACCACTAGGCTACCCTGCTGCCTCTACACTCTAACCACTAGGCTACCCTGCTGCCTCTACACTCTAACCACTAGGCTACCTGCCTCCTCTACACTCTAACCACTAGGCTACCCTGCCTCCTCTACACTCTAACCACTAGGCTACCCTGCCTCCTCTACACTCTAACCACTAGGCTACCCTGCCCCCTCTACACTCTAACCACTAGGCTACCTGCCACCTCTACACTCTAACCACTAGGCTACCCTGCCTCCTCTACACTCTAACCACTAGGCTACCCTGCCGCCTCTACACTCTAACCACTAGGCTACCTGCCTCCTCTACACTCTAACCACTAGGCTACCCTGCCGCCCCTACACTCTAACCACTAGGCTACCCTGCCACCTCTACACTCTAAGCACTAGGCTACCCTGCCTCCTCTACACTCTAACCACTAGGCTACCCTTCCTCCTCTACACTCTAACCACTAGGCTACCCTGCCCCCTCTACACTCTAACCACTAGTCTACCCTGCCTCCTCTACACTCTAACCACTAGGCTACCCTTCCTCCTCTACACTCTAACCACTAGGCTACCCTGCCCCCTCTACACTCTAACCACTAGGCTACCCTGCCCCCTCTACACTCTAACCACTAGGCTACCCTGCCGCCTCTACACTCTAACCACTAGGCTACCCTGCTGCCTCTACACTCTAACCACTAGGCTACCCTGCTGCCTCTACACTCTAACCACTAGGCTACCCTGCTGCCTCTACACTCTAACCACTAGGCTACCCTGCTGCCTCTACTCTCTAACCACTAGGCTACCTGCCTCATCTACACTCTAACCACTAGGCTACCCTGCCGCCTCTACACTCTAACCACTAGGCTACCCTGCTGCCTCTACACTCTAACCACTAGGCTACCCTGCTGCCTCTACACTCTAACCACTAGGCTACCCTGCTGCCTCTACACTCTAACCACTAGGCTACCCTGCCGCCTCTACACTCTAACCACTAGGCTACCTGCCTCCTCTACACTCTAACCACTAGGCTACCCTGCCTCCCCTCTACACTCTAACCACTAGGCTACCCTGCCACCTCTACACTCTAACCACTAGGCTACCTGCCTCCTCTACACTCTAACCACTAGGCTACCTGCCTCCTCTATACTCTAACCACTAGGCTACCTACCGCCTCTACACTCTAACCACTAGGCTACCTGCCTCCTCTATACTCTAACCACTAGGCTACCTGCCTCCTCTATACTCTAACCACTAGGCTACCTGCCTCCTCTACACTCTAACCACTAGGCTACCCTGCCTCCTCTACACTCTAACCACTAGGCTACCTGCCTCCTCTACACTCTAACCACTAGGCTACCCTGCCTCCTCTACACTCTAACCACTAGGCTACCTGCCTCCTCTACACTCTAACCACTAGGCTACCCTGCCTCCTCTACACTCTAACCACTAGGCTACCTGCCTCCTCTACACTCTAACCACTAGGCTACCATGCCACCTCTACACTCTAACCACTATGCTACCTGCCTCCTCTACACTCTAACCACTAGGCTACCCTGCCTCCTCTACACTCTAACCACTAGGCTACCTGCCTCTACACTCTAACCACTAGGCTACCTGCCTCCTCTACACTCTAACCACTAGGCTACCTGCCGCCCCTACACTCTAACCACTAGGCTACCTGCCTCCTCTACACTCTAACCACTAGGCTACCTGCCTCTACACTCTAACCACTAGGCTACCCTGCCTCTACACTCTAACCACTAGGCTACCCTGCCGCCTCTACACTCTAACCACTAGGCTACCTGCCTCCTCTACACTCTAACCACTAGGCTACCTGCCTCTACACTCTAACCACTAGGCTACCCTGCCTCTACACTCTAACCACTAGGCTACCCTGCCACCTCTACACTCTAACCACTAGTCTACCCTGCCTCCTCTACACTCTAACCACTAGGCTACCTGCCTCTACACTCTAACCACTAGGCTACCCTGCATCTACACTCTAACCACTAGTCTACCCTGCCACCTCTACACTCTAACCACTAGTCTACCTGCCTCCTCTACACTCTAACCACTAGTCTACCCTGCCACCTCTACACTCTAACCACTAGTCTACCGTGCCTCCTCTACACTCTAACCACTAGTCTACCCTGCCCCCTCTACACTCTAACCACTAGTCTACCCTGCCTCCTCTACCTGCCGCCCCAAATGCTTTTCTGTTTGATACTTTAGGCCAGATATTGTTAAACATGCAATGCTTCTTCATCGTTTCACAAACACAAGAATAGGTGTAAAGCTAATCAAGCACCACTATGAATATTAGGTGATTTTAACAATATGGCTAAACAAGTTGTTATTTACAAGTTATCTCTTTTGGACTGTAGGACACATTTTTATTTAACCTTTATTTAACGAGGCAAGTCAGTAAAGAACAAATTCTTATTTTCATTGATGGCTTAGGAACAGTGGGGTTAACTGCCTTGTTCTGGGGGCAGAACGACATATTTTTACCTTGTCAGCTTCAATCGATGCCAAGCAGCGTTGGTTCCCATGATTTAGGCTAACGATTTCAGCCCTCTCATTTCTGACTTGTATGCCTAAAACCGTCTGTGTTAACTCAGTTTCTCAGTCCACGCAACAACCAACCACAACACTGACAGATCAGAACACAATACGACACTAACGAAAGACTTCCTGTCTGTTAGAAAAGCCAACACGCTCCCACATCTTTCTCTGCTCTGACACACAGTACTCAACATCCCTCACTCTTTACCAAGTCAAGTGCTATGATAACCCCTCTCTCTCCTTAACTCTGCTCTCTCTCCTTAACCCCACTCTCCCTCCTTAACCCCACTCTCCCTCCTTAACCCCACTCTCTCTCCTTAACCCCACTCTCCCTCCGTAACCCCACTCTCTCCCTCCTTAACCCCACTCTCTCCCTCCTTAACCCCACTCTCTCTCCTTAACCCCACTCTCTCTCCTTAACCCCACTCTCCCTCCTTAACCCCACTCTCTCCCTCCTTAACCCCACTCTCTCCCCTTAACCCCACTCTCCCTCCTTAACCCCACTCTCCCTCCTTAACCCCACTCTCTCTCCTTAACCCCTCTCTCCACTTAACCCCACTCTCCCTCCTTAACCCCACTCTCTCTCCTTAACCCCACTCTCTCCCCTTAACCCCACTCTCCCTCCTTAACCCCACTCTCCCCTTAACCCCTCTCCTCCTTAACCCCACTCTCTCTCCTTAACCCTGATCTCTCTCCTTAACCCTACACTCTCTCTCCTTAACCCCTCTCTCCCCTTAACCCCACTCTCTCTCCTTAACCCCACTCTCCCTCCTTAACCCCACTCTCTCTCCTTAACCCCACTCTCCCTCCTTAACCCGGCTCTCTCTCCTTAACCCTACACTCTCTCTCCTTAACCCCTCTCTCCCCTTAACCCCACTCTCCCTCCTTAACCCCACTCTCCCTCCTTAACCCCACTCTCTCTCCTTAACCCCACTCTCTCTCCTTAACCCCACTCTCTCTCCTTAACCCCACTCTCCCTCCTTAACCCCACGTTCCCTCCTTAACCCCACTCTCTCTCCTTAACCCCACTCTCTCTCCTTAACCCCACTCTCCCTCCTTAACCCCACTCTCTCTCCTTAACCCCACTCTCCCTCCTTAACCCCACTCTCCCTCCTTAACCCCACTCTCTCTCCTTAACCCCACTCTCTCTCCTTAACCCCACTCTCTCTCCTTAACCCCACTCTCCCTCCTTAACCCCACGTTCCCTCCTTAACCCCACTCTCTCTCCTTAACCCCACTCTCTCTCCTTAACCCCACTCTCCCTCCTTAACCCCACTCTCTCTCCTTAACCCAACTCTCCCTCCTTAACCCCACTCTCTCCCTCCTTAACCCCACTCTCTCCCCTTAACCCCACTCTCCCTCCTTAACCCCATTCTCTCTCCTTAACCCCTCTCTCCCCTTAACCCCACTCTCCCTCCTTAACCCCACTCTCTCCCCTTAACCCCACTCTCCCTCCTTAACCCCTCTCTCCCCTTAACCCCTCTCCCTCCTTAACCCCACTCTCTCTCCTTAACCCTGATCTCTCTCCTTAACCCTACACTCTCTCTCCTTAACCCCTCTCTCCCCTTAACCCCACTCTCTCTCCTTAACCCCTCTCTCCCCTTAACCCCACTCTCCCTCCTTAACCCCACTCTCTCCCCTTAACCCCACTCTCCCTCCTTAACCCCTCTCTCCCCTTAACCCCTCTCCCTCCTTAACCCCACTCTCTCTCCTTAACCCTGATCTCTCTCCTTAACCCTACACTCTCTCTCCTTAACCCCTCTCTCCCCTTAACCCCACTCTCTCTCCTTAACCCCACTCTCCCTCCTTAACCCCACTCTCTCTCCTTAACCCCACTCTCTCTCCTTAACCCCGCTCTCCCTCCTTAACCCCACTCTCTCTCCTTAACCCCACTCTCCCTCCTTAACCCCACTTTCCCTCCTTAACCCCACTCTCTCTCCTTAACCCCACTCTCCCTCCTTAACCCCACTCTCTCTCCTTAACCCCACTCTCTCTCCTTAGACATACACTCTCTCCTTAGCCCTACACTCTCTCCTTAACCCCACTCTCCCTACCTTAACCCCACTCTCTCTCTCCCTTAACCCCACTCTCCCTCCTTAACCGCACTCTCTCCCTCTAGACTGTTGCAGTTCTGGTACACTCTAGTTGAGAACTAAATCTAACCACTTACTCTCAGGCTGAGCAATCATTTCCATTGAAGACGTGTGTTGAACGCGCTGTGGTTGAGTGTGTCCTCATCTAAAATGAGGTGGGGTCTGATGACAAGCCGCGGTAAGACATGTCTCAAGTTACCATGTTTAGGACGTCCTTAACATTTAGGCCTAACTAGAGACTGTTTGATAGCAATCCTTCAGGGATTTGACCGACCTACTGCTAGTGACACTGTTCTTGCTCTCTGTTCTGTAAACAGGGCGGAAGCATTAGTTTAGGACTACATTAGCTTACATCAATAACTGGGGAGAATGTAGAAGATTCAGGAGAGACACATGGATGTGGTGTTTGTCAGCTGTATCATGGGATAGTTGACACTGGTCTAGGTTTGCACAATTTCAAAAACTTTAAAAGACCGAATATAAAGACCAAATAAGTATAATTTACAGTATAATACAGTATAATACAGTATAATTTACAGTATAATACAGTATAATTTACAGTATAATACAGTATAATACAGTATAATTTACAGTATAATACAGTATAATACAGTATAATTTACAGTATAATACAGTATAATACAGTAGAATACAGTATAATATACAGTATAATACAGTATAATTTACAGTATAATACAGTATAATACAGTATAATTTACAGTATAATACAGTATAATACAGTATAATACAGTATAATTTACAGTATAATTTACAGTATAATACAGTATAATACAGTATAATTTACAGTATAATACAGTATAATACAGTATAATTTACAGTATAATACAGTATAATTTACAGTATAATACAGTATAATACAGTATAATTTACAGTATAATACAGTATAATACAGTATAATTTACAGTATAATACAGTATAATTTACAGTATAATACAGTATAATTTACAGTATAATACAGTATAATTTACACATCTCCGTCTGGCTTTCGGGATTCACCTTATTTTTAAATTTATTAAATTTAATTTTTTCAGCTGCAGAGTATTAAAACTCTCCTGTATCGTTTCTTTAAATCAGAGAACCAGAGAGCACATTCATTCTCCCTCTCCATCAGTCCCATTTAAATTGCATCCAAAATAGATCGTGTTCAAGATTGATATATAGCCCTATACTGTGTGTGTGTGTGTATACAGTACCAGTCAAACCGACTCATTCAAGGGCTTTTTCTTTATTTTTTATTATTACTATTTTCTACATTGTAGAATAATAGTGAAGACATCAACACTGTGAAATAACACATATGGAATCATGTAGTAAACCCCCCAAAAAATGTTAAACAAATCAAAATATAATTTATATTTGAGATTCTTCAAAGTAGCCACCCTTTGCTAATGACAGCTAATCAATCTCATGTTTGACGCTCTGACCTACTATACCAACCCTGTTAAAAACAAAAATCTGTCAACTCAAGTCCCTTCAACAGTATCCACCAAACATGGAATCAACTTCCAGGCTTCAGGAGACTATCCTGGTCTCCTTATCTTTTTCTCACAGTGGATTGTATTGCTGTCAGGCGGGTTGACTGTAATGTCGATGATTGTCTGAATAAGCAAGGTCAAGGGTCAGATCTGTAACCATCTAGACCTATTAGGAGGGCCGGATCTGAGATCTGGACCAATCAGAAAGTGCCCGATCAGATCTAAACCAATCAGAGGTGTCCGTCCCACCCCTCTCTCCTCTAAGCGTTGTCATACTTCTGCAGGGCCTCCTCCAGCTTTCCGGTGATCTTCTGGAAGAAGCCAATCTGCTCGGTTAGATACTGCTGCATCTGGGCCTTGAAGTCCCTCACCCGGACCTGGTGGAAGTGCTGCATCTCTGCCAGCGTGGCGAAGGAGATGATGTTACAGCGCTCGTTGACTCCGTCCGCCTGGCGAGCGTCCATCTTGCCTTCCTCAACGTGCTTCTGGGACTCCTTCACCTTGTTAAGTGCTCCTGGAGAAGGAGGAGAGAGGAGAGGGTCAGTGCTCCTGGACAGAGAGGACAGAGAGGAGAGGGTCAGTGCTCCTGGACAGAGAGGACAGAGAGGAGAGGGTCAGTGCTCCTGGACAGAGAGGACAGAGAGGAGAGGGTCAGTGCTCCTGGACAGAGAGGACAGAGAGGAGAGGGTCAGTGCTCCTGGACAGAGAGGACAGAGAGGAGAGGGTCAATGCTCCTGGACAGAGAGGACAGAGAGGAGAGGGTCAGTGCTCCTGGACAGAGAGGACAGAGAGGAGACTGGTTTCATGAGAAGTATCCAAATTCTTGTTTTTTGCAAAAGAGGGATTTCGGTAACATAACTTTTCAGTCCGAGAAACAACAAGTAAGAAATTAAAACAAAATGGCTGTATTTAGGAAGCAGCTTCAGCAACACAGACATCACAAAACACACTGTTGCAACTGCCTGTGCCTGCTAACTTGCAGCTGACAGAGAGGAGACAGAGAGAGAGAGAGAGAGAGAGAGAGAGAGAGAGAGAGACAGACAGACAGACAGACAGACAGACAGACAGACAGACAGACAGACAGACAGACAGACAGACAGACAGACAGACAGACAGACAGACAGACAGACAGACAGACAGACAGACAGACAGACAGACAGACAGACAGACAGACAGACAGACAGACAGACAGACAGACACACAGACAGACAGACACACAGACAGACAGAGACAGAGACAGAGAGAGAGAGACAGAGAGAGAGAGAGAGAGAGACAGACAGAGAGAGACAGAGAGAGAGAGACAGAGAGAGAGACAGAGACAGAGACAGAGAGAGAGAGAGAGAGACAGACAGAGAGAGAGAGAGAGAGACAGAGAGAGAGAGAGAGAGAGAGAGACAGAGAGAGAGAGAGAGAGAGACAGAGAGAGAGAGACACACAAGCTGCACCAGTCACATGCTGTCATTTCTATTTACAGCGTGGCAATTCCGAGCCCGTACAAAATTAATCGTAGAAAATTCTGGCCCCGTTCAGACAGAAAATAACAACTATAGTAAGAGTGTATGTAGGGTCACGGGTGATAGACTGACTGGCTTTCCTGGCAAACCCTGTGTCATTTTCCATTGTTTTCAGGCTATATACAGTGTCTGATAGGTCATGTACCACAGTGACTGCAAACACACACACACTACCAGTTGTGGAAAAACACACAACGCGTCAGTGAAACCACATGCTGCCTCCCATGTGACTTGAGCAATCAAATGAAACGTGTGTGTGTGTGTGTGTGTGTGTATACAGTGGGGCAAAAAAGTATTTAGTCAGCCACCAATTGTGCACGTTCTCCCACTTAAAAAGATGAGAGGCCTGTAATGACAGACAAAATGAGATTTTTTTTCTCCAGAAAATCACATTGTAGGATTTTTTATGAATTTATTTGCAAATTATGGTGGAAAATAAGTATTTGGTCACCTACAAACAAGCAAGATTTCTGGCTCTCACAGACCTGTAACTTCTTCTTTAAGAGGCTCCTCTGTCCTCCACTCGTTACCTGTATTAATGGCAACTGTTTGAACTTGTTATCAGTATAAAAGACACCTGTCCACAACCTCAAACAGTCACACTCCAAACTCTACTATGGCCAAGACCAAAAAGCTGTCAAAGGACACCAGAAACAAAATTGTAGACCTGCACCAGGCTGGGAAGACTGAATCTGCAATAGGTAAGCAGCTTGGTTTGTAGAAATCAACTGTGGGAGCAATTATTAGGAAATGGAAGACATACAAGACCACTGATAATCTCACTCGATCTGGGGCTCCACGCAAGATCTCACCCCAGAACTATCAGAACCCCAGAACTAATTATCCCAGAACCATGCAGAGAGCAGGGACCAAAGTAACAAAGCCTACCATCAGTAACACACTACGCCGCCAGGGACTCAAATCCTGCAGTGCCAGACGTGTCCCCCTTCTTAAGCCAGTACATGTCCAGGCCCGTCTGAAGTTTGCTAGAGAGCATTTGGATGATCCAGAAGAAGATTGGGAGAATGTCATATGGTCAGATGAAACCAACATAGAACTTTTTGGTAAAAACTCAACTCGTCGTGTTTGGAGGACAAAGAATGCTGAGTTGCAACCAAAGAACACCATACCTACTGTGAAGCATGGGGGTGGAAACATCATGCTTTGGGGCTGTTTTTCTGCAAAGGGACTAGGACCACTGATCCGTGTAAAGGAAAGAATGAATGGGGCCTTGTATCGTGAGATTTTGAGTGAAAACCTCCTTCCATCAGCAAGGGCATTGAAGATGAAACGTGGCTGGGTCTTTCAGCATGACAATGATCCCAAACACACCGCCCGGGCAACGAAGGAGTGGCTTCGTAAGAAGCATTTCAAGGTCCTGGAGTGGCCTAGCCAGTCTCCAGATCTCAACCCCATAGAAAATCTTTGGAGGGAGTTGAAAGTCTGTGTTGCCCAGCAACAGCCCCAAAACATCACTGCTCTAGAGGAGATCTGCATGGAGGAATGGGCCAAAATACCAGCAACAGTGTGTGAAAACCTTTTGAATACTTACAGAAAAAGTTTGACCTCTGTCATTGCCAACAAAGGGTATATAACAAAGTATTGAGATAAACTTTTGTTATTGACCAAATACTTATTTTCCACCATAATTTGCAAATAAATTCATAGAAAATCCTACAGTGTGATTTTCTGGATTTTTTTTCTCATTTTGTCTGTCATAGTTGAAGTGGACCTATGATGAAAATTACAGGCCTCTCTCATCTTTTTAAGTGGGAGAACTTGCACAATTGGTGGCTGACGCATATAAGGCCCTGCCCCGCTCTCCTTTCGGAAAAGCTGACCACGACTCCATTTTGTTGATCCTTGCCTACAGACAGAAACTAAAACAAGAAGCTCCCGCGCTGAGGTCTGTTCAACGCTGGTCCGACCAAGCTGATTCCACACTCCAAGACTGCTTCCATCACGTGGACTGGGATATGTTTCATATTGCATCAGACAACAACATTGACGAATACGCTGATTCGGTGAGCGAGTTCATTAGAACGTGCGTTGAAGATGCCGTTCCCATAGCAACGATCAAAACATTCCCAAACCAGAAACCGTGGATTGATGGCAGCATTCGCGTGAAACTGAAAGCGCGAACCACTGCTTTTAATCAGGGCAAGGTGACTGGAAACATGACCGAATACAAACAGTGTAACTATTCCCTCCGCAAGGCAATCAAACAAGCTAAGCGTCAGTATAGAGACAAAGTAGAATCTCAATGCAACGGCTCAGACACAAGAGGTATGTGGCAGGGTCTACAGTCAATCACGGATTACAAAAAGAAAACCAGCCCCGTCACGGACCAGGATGTCTTGCTCCCAGGCAGACTAAATAACTTTTTTGCCCACTTTGAGGACAATACAGTGCCACTGACACTGCCCGCAACTAAAACATGCGGACTCTCCTTCACTGCAGCCGACGTGAGGAAAACATTTAAACGTGTCAACCCTCGCAAGGCTGCAGGCCCAGACGGCATCCCCAGCCGCGCCCTCAGAGCATGCACAGACCAGCTGGCTGGTGTGTTTACGTACATATTCAATCAATCCCTATCCCAGTCTGTTGTTCCCACATGCTTCAAGAGGGCCACCATTGTTCCTGTTCCCAAGAAAGCTAAGGTAACTGAGCTAAACGACTACCACCCCGTAGCACTCACTTCCGTCATCATGAAGTGCTTTGAGAGACTAGTCAAGGACCATATCACCTCCACCCTACCTGACACCCTAGACCCACTCCAATTTGCTTACCGCCCAAATAGGTCCACAGACGATGCAATCTCAACCACACTGCCCTAACCCATCTGGACAAGAGGAATACCTATGTGAGAATGTTGTTCATCGACTACAGCTCGGCATTTAACACCATAGTGCCCTCCAAGCTCGTCATCAAGCTCGAGACCCTGGGTCTCGACCCCGCCCTGTGCAACTGGGTACTGGACTTCCTGACGGGCCGCCCCCAGGTGGTGAGGGTAGGCAACAACATCTCCACCCGCTGATCTTCAACACTGGGGTCCTACAAGGGTGCGTTCTGAGCCCTCTCCTGTATTCCCTGTTCACCCACGACTGCGTGGCCATGCACGCCTCCAACTCAATCATCAAGTTTGCGGACGCCACAACAGTGGTAGGCTTGATTACCAATAACGACGAGACGGCCTACAGGGAGGAGGTGAGGGCCCTCGGAGTGTGGTGTCAAGAAAATAACCTCACACTCAACGTCAACAAAACTAAGTAGATGATTGTGGACTTCAGGAAACAGCAGAGGGTACACCCCCCTATCCACATCGATGGAACAATAGTGGAGAGGGTAGTAAGTTTTAAATTCCTCGGCGTACACATCACAGACAAACTGAATTGGTCCACCCACACAGACAGCATCGTGAAGAAGGCGCAGCAGCGCCTCTTCAACCTCAGGAGGCTGAAGAAATTCAGGTTGTCACCAAAAGCACTCACAAACTTCTACAGATGCACAATCGAGAGCATCCTGTCGGGCTGTATCACCGCCTGGTACGGCAACTGCTCCACCCACAACCGTAAGGCTCTCCAGAGGGTAGTGAGGTCTGCACAACACATCACCGGGGGCAAACTACCTGCCCTCCAGGACAACTACACCACCCGATGTCACAGGAAGGCCATAAAGATCATCAAGGACAACAACCACCCGAGCCACTGCCTGTTCACCCCGCTATCATCCATAAGGTGAGGTCAGTACAGGTGCATCAAAGCAGGGACCGAGAGACTGAAAAACAGCTTCTATCTCAAGGCCATCAGACTGTTAAACAGCCACCACTAACATTGAGTGGCTGCTGCCAACACACTGACTCAACTCCAGCCACTTTAATAATGGGAATTGATGGGAAATGATGTAAAATATGTCACTAGCCACTTTAAACAATGCTACCTAATATAATGTTTACATACCCTACATTATTCATCTCATATGTATATGTATATACTGTACTCTACCATCTACTGCATCTTTATGTAATACATGTATCACTAGCCACTTTAACTATGCCACTTTTTTTACATACCCTACATCACTCATCTCATATGTATATACTGCACTCAATACCATCTACTGTATCTTGCCTATGCCGCTCTGTACCATCACTCATTCATATATCTTTATGTACATATTCTTTATCCCCTTACACTTGTGTCTATAAGGTAGTAGTTTTGGAATTGTTAGCTAGATTACTCGTTGGTTATTACTGCCTTGTCGGAACTAGAAGCACAAGCATTTCGCTACACTCGCATTAACATCTGCTAACCATGTGTATGTGACAAATAAAATGTGATTTGATTTGATTTTTGACTAAATACTTTTTTGCCCCACTGTATGTCTTTGTGTAAGGGAGGTTGCGTGGTGTGGGTCAATATCTCAATGAAAACATTTCCTATTTCTCATGCAAAACTAAGTCCAGTCCCCTCCCTCTCTAAAAGACAACAGGCTTTTCATCTCTGTAACTGAATTTACAAGCTGCATCAATCAGGAATGATCAATCAATCAGATAATAGTGATCATTCAATGATTGACAGCCCAGGGTCATGGGTCACAAAGAGGATGCAAATAGTAATGTGATCACTTGGATTAATCGAATAACTGTGATCAAAAAAATAAACAGTGTGACGGTCCTGATGGACTTGGCGTGTGACGGTCTAGTCCTGATGGACTTGGCGTGTGACGGTCTAGTCCTGATAGACTTGGCGTGTGACGGTCTAGTCCTGATGGACTTGGCATGTGACGGTCTAGTCCTGATAGACTTGGCGTGTGACGGTCTAGTCCTGATAGACGATAGACTTGGCGTGTAACGGTCCTGATAGACTTGGTGTGTGACGGTCTAGTCCTGATAGACTTGGCGTGTGACGGTCTAGTCCTGATGGACTTGGCGTGTGACGGTCTAGTCCTGATGGACTTGGCGTGTGACGGTCTAGTCCTGATGGACTTGGCGTGTGACGGTCTAGACCTGATGGACTTGGCGTGTGACGGTCTAGTCCTGATAGACTTGGCGTGTGACGGTCTCATCCTGATAGACTTGGCGTGTGACGGTCTCGTCCTGATAGACTTGGCGTGTGACGGTCTAGTCCTGATGGACTTGGCGTGTGACGGTCTAGTCCTGATAGACTTGGCGTGTGACGGTCTAGTCCTGATAGACTTGGCGTGTGACGGTCTAGTCCTGATAGACTTGGCGTGTGACGGTCTAGTCCTGATAAGACTTGGCGTGTGACGGTCCTGATAGACTTGGCGTATGACGGTCCTGATAGACTTGGCGTGTGACGGTCCAGTCCTGATAGACTTGGCGTGTGACGGTCTAGTCCTGATAGACTTGGCGTATGACGGTCCTGATAGACTTGGCGTGTGACGGTCCCGTCCTGATAGACTTGGCGTGTGACGGTCTCGTCCTGATAGACTTGGCGTGTGACGGTCTAGTCCTGATGGACTTGGCGTGTGACGGTCTAGTCCTGATGGACTTGGCGTGTGACGGTCTAGTCCTGATGGACTTGGCGTGTGACGGTCTAGTCCTGATAGACTTGGCGTGTGACGGTCTCGTCCTGATAGACTTGGCGTGTGACGGTCTCGTCCTGATAGACTTGGCGTGTGACGGTCTCGTCCTGATAGACTTGGCGTGTGACGGTCTCATCCTGATAGACTTGGCGTGTGATGGTCCTGATAGACTTGGCGTGTGACGGTCCTGATAGACTTGGTGTGTGACGGTCTAGTCCTGATGGACTTGGCGTGTGACGGTCTAGTCCTGATGGACTTGGCGTGTGACGGTCTAGTCCTGATGGACTTGGCGTGTGACGGTCTAGTCCTGATGGACTTGGCGTGTGACGGTCTAGTCTTGATGGACTTGGCGTGTGACGGTCTAGTCCTGATGGACTTGGCGTGTGACGGTCTAGTCTTGATGGACTTGGCGTGTGACGGTCTAGTCTTGATGGACTTGGCGTGTGACGGTCTAGTCCTGATAGACTTGGCGTGTGACGGTCTAGTCTTGATGGACTTGGCGTGTGACGGTCTAGTCCTGATAGACTTGGCGTGTGACGGTCTAGTCTTGATGGACTTGGCGTGTGACGGTCTAGTCCTGATGGACTTGGCGTGTGACGGTCTAGTCCTGATGGACTTGGCGTGTGACGGTCTAGTCCTGATGGACTTGGCGTGTGACGGTCTAGTCCTGATGGACTTGGCGTGTGACGGTCTAGTCCTGATGGACTTGGCGTGTGACGGTCTAGTCTTGATGGACTTGGCGTGTGACGGTCTAGTCTTGATGGACTTGGCGTGTGACGGTCTAGTCTTGATGGACTTGGCGTGTGAGGGTCTAGTCCTGATAGACTTGGCGTGTGACGGTCTAGTCTTGATGGACTTGGCGTGTGACGGTCTAGTCCTGATGGACTTGGCGTGTGACGGTCTAGTCCTGATGGACTTGGCGTGTGACTTTGAAGTAGACCTGAGCCTAACAGTATGATGATATGTGCACCTGTATTAATCGACCTGGCCAAGGCTTTCAATTTTCTTATCGGCAGACTCAAAAGCCTTGGTTTCTCAAATGATTTCCTCGCCTGGTTCACCAACTACTTCTCTGATAGAGTTCAGTGTGTCAAATCGGAGGGCCTGTTGTCCGGACCTCTAGCAGTCTCTATGGGGGTGCCACATGGTTAAATTCTCCGGCCGACTCTTTTCTCTGTATACATCAATGATATCGCTCTTGCCGCGGGTGATTATTTTATCCAACTCTACGCAGACGACACCATTCTGTGTACATCTGGCCCTTCTTTGGACACTGTGTTAACTAACTTCTAAACAAGCTTCAATGCCATACAACTCGCCTTCTGCCTCCAACTGCTCTTAAATGCAAGTAAAACTAAATGCATGCTCTTCAACTGATCGCTGCCCGCACCTGCCCACCCGTCCAGCATCACTACTCTGGACGGTTCTGACTTAGAATATATGGACAACTACAAATACCTAGGTGTCTGGCTAGACTGTAAACTCTCCTTCCAGACTCACATTAAGCATCTCCAATCCAAAATTAAATCTAGAATAGGCTTCCTATTTTGCAACATAGCATCCTTCACTCATGCTGCCGAACATACCCTCGTAAAACTGACCATCCTACCGATCCTTGACTTCGGCGATGTCATCTATAAAGTAGACTCCAACACTCTACTCAACAAATTGGATGCAGTCTATCACAGTGCCATCCGTTTTGTCACCAAAGCCCCAACAACTACCCACCACTGCGACCTGTATGCTCTCGTTGGTTGGCCCTCGCTTCATAATCGTCACCAAACCCACTGGCTCCAGGTCATCTATAAGTCTTTGCTAGGTAAAGCCCCACCTTATCTCAGCTCACTGGTTACCATAGCAGCACCCAACCGTAGCACGCGCTCCAGCAGGTATATCTCACTGGTCACCCCCAAAGCCTATTCCTCCTTTGGCCGCATCTCCTTCCAGTTCTCTGGTGCCAATGACTGGAACGAATTGCAAAAATCACTGAAGCTGGAGACTCATTTCTCCCTCACTAGCTTTAAGCACCAGCTGTCAGAGTAGCCCACTGATCACTGCACCTGTACATAGCTCATATGTAAATAGCCCAATCCAACTACCTCATCCCCACTGTTATTTATTTTTGTTCCTTTGCACCCCAGTATCTCTACTTGCACATTCATCATCTGCACATCTATCACTCCAGTGTTCAATTGCAAAATTGTAATTATTTCGCCACTATGGCCTATTTATTGCCTTACCTCTCTTATCCTACCTCATTTGCACACACTGTATATAGTCTTTTCTATTGTATTATTAACTCTTACGTTTGTTTATTCCATGTGTAACTCTGTGTTATTGTCTGTGTCACACTGCTTTGCTTTATCTTAGCCAGGTCACAGTTGTAAATGAGAACTTGTTCTCAACTGGCCAACCTGGTTAAATAAAGGTGAAGAAAAAAAATCCTTTCTGTACCGTGGATGATGTCAGGGTAGTATGGTTTCTGTACGTGGATGATGTCAGGGTAGTATGGTTTCTGTACGTGGATGATGTCAGGGTAGTATGAGGACATTACCTTTCTGTATGTGGATGATGTCAGGGTAGTATGGTTTCTGTACGTGGATGATGTCAGGGTAGTATGAGGACATTACCTTTCTGTATGTGGATGATGTCAGGGTAGTATGGTTTCTGTACGTGGATGATGTCAGGGTAGTATGAGGACATTACCTTTCTGTATGTGGATGATGTCAGGGTAGTATGGTTTCTGTACGTGGATGATTTCAGGGTAGTATGAGGGCATTACCTTTCTGTACGTGGATGATTTCAGGGTAGTATGAGGGCATTACCTTTCTGTACATGGATGATATCAGGGTAGTATGAGGACATTACCTTTCTGTACCGTGGATGATGTCAGGGTAGTATGAGGACATTACCTTTCTGTATCATTGATAATGTCAGGGTATTATGAGGACATTACCTTTCTGTATGTGGATGATGTCAGGTTAGTATGAGGACATTACCTTTCAGTACGTGGATGAGGTCAGGGTAGTATGGTTTCTGTACGTGGATGATTTCAGGGTAGTATGAGGACATTACCTTTCTGTACGTGGATGATATCAGGGTAGTATGAGGACATTACCTTTCTGTATCATGGATAATGTCAGGGTATTATGAGGACATTACCTTTCTGTACGTGGATGATGTCAGGGTAGTATTGTTTCTGTACGTGGATGATTTCAGGGTAGTATGAGGACATTACCTATTCTGTATGTGGATGATGTCAGGGTAGTATGAGGACATTACCATTCTGTATGTGGATGATGTCAGGGTAGTATGAGGACATTACCTTTCTGTACTGTGGATGATGTCAGGGTAGTATGAGGACATTACCTATTCTGTATCATGGATGATGTCAGGGTAGTATGAGGACATTACCTTTCTGTACTGTGGATGATGTCAGGGTAGTATGGTTTCTGTACGTGGATGATGTCAGGGTAGTATGAGGACATTACCTTTCTGTACGTGGATGATGTCAGGGTAGTATAAGGACATTACCTATTCTGTACCGTGGATGATGTCAGGGTAGTATGAGGACATTACCTTTCTGTACTGTGGATGGTGTCAGGGTAGTATGGTTTCTGTTCGTGAATGATGTCAGGGTAGTATGAGGACATGACCTATTCTGTACCGTGGATGATGTCAGGGTAGTATGAGGACATTACCTATTCTGTACGTGGATGATGTCAGGGTAGTATGAGGACATTACCTTTCTGTACGTGGATGATGTCAGGGTAGTATGATGACATTACCTTTCTGTACTGTGGATGGTGTCAGGGTAGTATGGTTTCTGTATGTGGATGATGTCAGGGTAGTATGAGGACATTACCTTTCTGTACTGTGGATGATGTCAGGGTAGTATAGTTTCTGTACGTGGATGATGTCAGGGTAGTATGGTTTCTGTACGTGGATGACGTCAGGGTAGTATGAGGACATTACCTTTCTGTACTGTGGATGATGTCAGGGTAGTATGGTTTCTGTACGTGGATGATGTCAGGGTAGTATGAGGACATTACCTTTCTGTACGCGGATGATGTCAGGGTAGTATGAGGACATTACCTATTCTGTACCGTGGATGATGTCAGGGTAGTATGAGGACATTACCTATTCTGTATGTGGATGATGTCAGGGTAGTATGAGGACATTACCTTTCTGTACTGTGGATGGTATCAGGGTAGTATGGTTTCTGTACGTGGATGATGTCAGGGTAGAATGAGGACATTACCTTTCTGTATCATGGATGATGCCAGGGTAGTATGAGGACATTACCTATTCTGTATGTGGATGATGTCAGGGTAGTATGGTTTCTGTACGTGGATGATGTCAGGGTAGTATGGTTTCTGTACGTGGGATGATGTCAGGGTTAGTATGAGGACATTACCTTTCTGTACGTGGATGATGTCAGGGTAGTATGAGGACATTACCTATTCTGTACCGTGGATGATGTCAGGGTAGTATGAGGACATTACCTATTCTGTATGTGGATGATGTCAGGGTAGTATGAGGACATTACCTATTCTGTATGTGGATGATGTCAGGGTAGTATGAGGACATTACCTTTCTGTACTGTGGATGGTATCAGGGTAGTATGGTTTCTGTACGTGGATGATGTCAGGGTAGAATGAGGACATTACCTTTCTGTATCATGGATGATGCCAGGGTAGTATGAGGACATTACCTATTCTGTATGTGGATGATGTCAGGGTAGTATGGTTTCTGTACGTGGATGATGTCAGGGTAGTATGGTTTCTGTACGTGGGATGATGTCAGGGTTAGTATGAGGACATTACCTTTCTGTACGTGGATGATGTCAGGGTAGTATGAGGACATTACCTTTCTGTAGGTGGATGATGTCAGGGTAGTATGGTTTCTGTACGTGGATGATGTCAGGGTTAGTATGAGGACATTACCTTTCTGTACGTGGATGATGTCAGGGTTAGTATGGTTTCTGTACGTGGATGATGTCAGGGTAGTATGGTTTCTGTACGTGGATGATGTCAGGGTTAGTATGAGGACATTACCTTTCTGTACGTGGATGATGTCAGGGTAGTTGGCCAGATGTCCCTGGTACAGCTGTAACAAATCCATTAAAGGGTCCACATCATGTCTTGGCTGCTCTGCAAAGTAGTCTCCGATAGCATCGTATGCTTCTCCTGTATACGCTATGGCCTGGTTCAACCCCACCGAGTATGCCTGCTGGTCCTGCTCAAACGCCTGTCCTAGGGCATTAAACGCCTGGCCCACTTTCTGGTACTCCTTCTTAAACCCTGTGATCTGTTTCCGGGCGAATTCGTTGGTGGTGGTGTTGACTTGGACCACGCTGTCGTCCATTTTCTTAGTGAAAGCTTTGAAGCCGTCGATCTTGGACTCGACCTCGACCAGGTCCAGGGGGGGTCCGGAGGGCGTGGAGATAGTGAGGAAGAAGTTAGCCCCCACCATCTCGTCCTTCTCTGCCTTCCTCTTCCCCTGCTTCCATGACTTCTGGTCCATGCTGTTGAATAGAACACAATAATAAAAGTTAGAGCCCCTATAGGACCGCCTGGTAGAGCCCCTATAGGACCGCCTGGTAGAGCCCCTATAGGACCGCCTGGTAGAGCCCCTATAGGACCGCCTGGTAGAGCCCCTATAGGACCGCCCGGGAGAGTCAGTAGAGCCCCTATAGGACCGCCTGGTAGAGCCCCTATAGGACCGCCCGGGAGAGTCAGTAGAGCCCCTATAGGACCGCCCGGGAGAGTCAGTAGAGCCCCTATAGGACCGCCTGGTAGAGTCAGTAGAGCCCCTATAGGACCGCCCGGGAGAGCCCCTATAGGACCGCCCGGGAGAGTCAGTAGAGCCCCTATAGGACCGCCTGGTAGAGTCAGTAGAGCCCCTATAGGACCGCCCGGGAGAGCCCCTATAGGACCGCCCGGGAGAGCCCCTATAGGACCGCCTGGTAGAGTCAGTAGAGCCCCTATAGGACCGCCTGGTAGAGTCAGTAGAGCCCCTATAGGACCGCCTGGTAGAGTCAGTAGAGCCCCTATAGGACCGCCTGGTAGAGTCAGTAGAGCCCCTATAGGACCGCCTGGTAGAGTCAGTAGAGCCCCTATAGGACCGCCTGGTAGAGTCAGTAGAGTCAGTAGAGCCCCTACAGGACCACCTGGTAGAGCCCCTACAGGACCGCCCGGTAGAGTCAGTAGAGCCCTCTACAGGACCGCCCGGGAGAGTCAGTAGAGCCCCTACAGGACCGCGCGGTAGAGTCAGTAGAGCCCTCTACAGGACCGCCCGGGAGAGTCAGTAGAGCCCCTACAGGACCTCGCGGTAGAGCACCTACAGGACCGCCCGGTAGAGCCAGTAGAGCCCCTACAGGACCACCCGGTAGAGTCAGTAGAGCCCCTACAGGAAAGCCCGGTATCTTTAGTGAACTGATGATCTGTTTGGACACGAGGCTACTGTGCTGTTGTCTGATTGGACACAAGGCTACTGTGCTGTTGTCTGATTGGACACCGAGGCTACTGTGCTGTTGTCTGATTGGACACCGAGGCTACTGTGCTGTTGTCTGATTGGACACCGAGGCTACTGTGCTGTTGTCTGATTGGACACCAAGGCTACTGTGCTGTTGTCTGATTGGACACCGAGGCTACTGTGCTGTTGTCTGATTGGACACCGAGGCTACTGTGCTGTTGTCTGATTGGACACCAAGGCTACTGTGCTGTTGTCTGATTGGACACCGAGGCTACTGTGCTGTTGTCTGATTGGACACCGAGGCTACTGTGCTGTTGTCTGATTGGACACCGAGGCTACTGTGCTGTTGTCTGATTGGACACCGAGGCTACTGTGCTGTTGTCTGATTGGACACCGAGGCTACTGTGCTGTTGTCTGATTGGACACCGAGGCTACTGTGCTGTTGTCTGATTGGACACCAAGGCTACTGTGCTGTTGTCTGATTGGACACCAAGGCTACTGTGCTGTTGTCTGATTGGACACCAAGGCTACTGTGCTGTTGTCTGATTGGACGCCGAGGCTACTGTGCTGTTGTCTGATTGGACACCAAGGCTGCTGTGCTGTTGTCTGATTGGACACCAAGGCTACTGTGCTGTTGTCTGATTGGACGCCGAGGCTACTGTGCTGTTGTCTGATTGGACACCAAGGCTACTGTGCTGTTGTCTGATTGGACGCCGAGGCTACTGTGCTGTTGTCTGATTGGACACCAAGGCTACTGTGCTGTTGTCTGATTGGACGCCGAGGCTACTGTGCTGTTGTCTGATTGGACACCAAGGCTACTGTGCTGTTGTCTGATTGGACACCGAGGCTACTGTGCTGTTGTCTGATTGGACACCGAGGCTACTGTGCTGTTGTCTGATTGGACGCCGAGGCTACTGTGCTGTTGTCTGATTGGACACCGAGGCTACTGTGCTGTTGTCTGATTGGACGCCGAGGCTACTGTGCTGTTGTCTGATTGGACACCAAGGCTACTGTGCTGTTGTCTGATTGGACACCGAGGCTACTGTGCTGTTGTCTGATTGGACACCAAGGCTACTGTGCTGTTGTCTGATTGGACGCCGAGGCTACTGTGCTGTTGTCTGATTGGACACCAAGGCTACTGTGCTGTTGTCTGATTGGACACCAAGGCTACTGTGCTGTTGTCTGATTGGACACCAAGGCTACTGTGCTGTTGTCTGATTGGACACCGAGGCTACTGTGCGCAGTTGTGTAGGATAGTCTATTGAGAAACACTCAATGCTCTTCCTATGAATTATTCTGAATATAATGACAACAAATGACATAGCTCAGTGGGCTTATTCCCAATATGATCTGGTAATAATGACATATACATTTTGTTTTCCATGTTACACAATACAAGGGGCTTGAAGTAGCCTACTTAGAATAGGCCTACAAGGGGCTTGAAGTAGACTCCTTAGAATAGGCCTACGAGGGGCTTGAAGTAGACTCCTTAGAATAGGCCTACGAGAGGCTTGAAGTAGCCTACTTAGAATAGGCCTACGAGGGGCTCGAAGTAGCCTACTTAGAATAGGCCTACAAGGGGCTTGAAGTAGACTCCATAGAATAGGCCTACGAGGGGCTTGAAGTAGCCTACTTAGAATAGGCCTACAAGGGGCTTGAAGTAGCCAACGAGGGGCTTGAAGTAGCCTACTTAGAATAGGCCTACAAGGAGCTTGAAGCAGCCTACTTACAATAGGCCTACAAGGGGCTTGAAGTAGACTCCTTAGAATAGGCCTACAAGGGGCTTGAAGTAGCCTACTTAGAATAGGCCTACGAGGGGCTTGAAGGAGCCTACTTAGAATAGGCCTACAAGGGGCTTGAAGCAGCCTACTTAGAATAGGCCTATGAGGGCCTTGAAGTAGACTACTTGAACAAGTAGGCTGTTAGAAAAGGCCTACATTGAAATGCATACATTTCTAAAGCTCTCGTGTTGCTTTTTAATTTCCCGTGATTTCATTTTTGATCTGTTTGTTGTTGTTGTTGATGTTGTTGTTGCTGTGAGAGATGTGGCCACTTCCGTTTCCCACCACTTCAATAGATGGGTATTCGGTTGAGGCTATATACATGGGGTACCGGTCCTGAATCAATGTGCAGGGGTAGAGGTTAGTAATGAGGCTATATACAGGGGGTACCGGTACTGAATCAATGTGCAGGGGTACAGTTTAGTAATGAGGCTATATACAGGGGGTACCGGTAACGAATCAATGTGCAGGGGTACAGGTTAGTTGAGGTCATGTGTACATGTAGTTAGGGGTAAAGTGACTGTACATCGATAATAAACAGTAGTACAGGTTAGTTGAGGTAATGTACATGTAGGTAGGGGTAAAGTGACTGTACATAGATAATAAACAGAGTAGCAGCAGTGTAAAAACAAATTGGGGGGGGGGGGGGGGGTCAATGTAAATAGTCCGAGTGGCCATTTGATGGCCGTGCAGCAGCACACAATCCTAACATAACCATGTGCAATGCAAAGCGTCGGCTGGAGTGGTGTGAAGCTCGCCGCCATTTGGACTCTGGAGCAGTGGAAACGCGTTCTCTGGAGTGATGAATCATGCTTCACCATCTGGCAATCCCACGGACAAATCTGAGTTTGGTAGATGCCAGGGGAACCCTACCAGCCTCAATGCATAGTGCCAACTGTAAAGTTTGGTGGAGGAGGAATAATGATCTGGGGCTGATTTTCATGGTTCAGGCCCCTTAGTTCCAGTGAAGGGAAATCTTAATGCTACAGCATTCAATGACATTCTAGACGATTCTGTGCTTCCAACTGCCCTTTCCTGTTTTAGCATGACAATGCCCCCATGCAAGTCCATACAGAAATGGTTTGTCGATATCGGTGTGGAAGAACTTGACCTCGCCTGCACTGAGCCCTGACCTCAACCCCATCGAACACCTTTGGAATGAATTGGAACACCAACTGTGAGCCAGGCCTAATCACTGAACATCAGTGCCCGACCTCACTAATGTTCTTGTGGCTGAATGGAAGCAAGTCCCTGCAACAATGTTCCAACATCTAGTGGAAAGCCTTCCCTGAAGAGTGGAGGCTGTTATAGCAGCAATGGCTACTGCAGCTAGGCTAACTTAGCTGGATACTGTAGCTAGGCTAACTTAGCTGGCTATTGTAGCTAGGCTAACTTAGCTGGCTACTGTAGCTAGGCTAACTTAGCTGGCTACTGTAGCTAGGCAAACTTAGCTAGGCTAACTCTTTACAACAATTTGATACAGTCAAGACAGACACTACCAGGTGGTATGATGGATAACCTTTGGCAGCAACACGTTTTTGTAACTAGCACAAGTCGGTTTGGCTACTGTCCCCCCCCCCCCTCTGTGCCACCCACACACTGTCACACACCCTGGCCCCTGCTCATCTCTCCCTCCTCTCTCTCTCCCTCCGTCACACACCCTGGCCCCTGCTCCTCTCTCCCTCCTCTCTCTCTCCCTCCGTCACACACCCTGGCCCCTGCTAATCTCTCCATCCTCTCTCTCCCTCTGTCACACACCCTGGCCCCTGCTCATCTCCCCCTCCTCTCTCTCTCCCTCCGTCACACACACTGGCCCCTGCTCCTCTCTCCCAAACAACCTTGGCCTTATTTTTAGCTACAGTTGAAGTCGGAGGTTTACATACACCATAGCCAACTATATCTAAACTCCGTTTTCACAAATCCTGACATTTAATCCTAGTAAAACCCTACAACCCTGTTTTAGGTTAGATAGGATCACCACCTTATTTTAAGAATGTGAAATGTCAGGATAATAGTAGAGAGAATGATTTATTTCAGCTTTCATCACATTCCCAGTGGGTCAGAAGTTTACATACACTCAATTAGTATTTGGTAGCATTGCCTTTAAAATGGTTTAACTTTTCCGGGTATCCTTCCACACGCTTCCCACAATAAGTTGGGTAAATTCTGGCCCATTCCTCCTGACAGAGCTGGTGTAACGGAGTCAGGTTTGTAGGCCTCCTTACTCGCACACACTTTTTCAGTTCTGCCCACACATTTTCTATGGGATTGAGGTCAGGGCTTTGTGATGGCCACTCCAATACCTTGACTTTGTTGTCCTTAAGCCATTTTGCCACACCTTTGGAAGTATGCTTGAGGTCATTGTTGATTTGGAAGACCCATTTGCGACCAAGCTTTAATTTCCTGACTGATGTCTTGAGATATCCACATGTCCACATACTTTTCCAGCCTCATGATGCCAGCTATTTGAGGTGAAGTGCATCAGTCCGTCCTGCAGCAAAGCACCCCCACATCATGATGCTGCCAACCCCACATCATGATGCTGCCAACCCCACATCATGATGCTGCCAACCCCACATCATGATGCTGCCAACCCCACATCATGATGCTGCCAACCCCACATCATGATGCTGCCAACCCCACAACATGATGCTGCCACCCTCGTGCTTCCCGGTTTGGGATGGTGTTCTTCGGCTTGCAAACCTCCCCCTTTTTCCTCCAAACATAACGATGGTCATTATGGCCTAACAGTTCTATTTTTGTTTCATCAGACCAGAGGACATTTCTCCAAAAAGTACGATCTTTATCCCATGTGCAGTTGCAAACCGTAGTCTGGCTTTTTTATGGTGGTTTTGGAGCAGTGGGTTCTTCCTGGCTGAGCGGCCTATCAGGTTATGTCGATATAGGACTCGTTTTACTGTGGATATAGATACTTTTGTACCTGTTTCCTCCAGCATCTTCACAAGGTCCTTTGCTATTGTTCTGGGATTGATTTGCACTTTTCGCACCAAAGTACGTTCATCTCTAGGAGACAGAACGCGTCTCCTTCCTGAGCGGTATGACGGCTGCGTGGTCCCATGGTGTTTATACTTGCGTACGCTTGTTTGTACAGATGAACGTGGTACCTTCAGGTGTTTGGGAATTGCTCCCAAGGATGAACCAGTCTACAATTTTTTTCTGAGGTCTTGGCAGATTTTTTTTGATTTTCCCATAATGTCAAGCAAAGAGGCACTGAGTTTGAAGGTAGACCTTGAAATACATCCGCAGGTACACCTCCAATTGACTCAAATTATGTCAATTAGCCTATCAGAAACTTCCAAAGCCATGACATACATTTCTGGGATTTTCCAAGCTGTTTAAGCCACAGTCAACTTTGTATGTAAACTTCTGACCCACTGGAATTGTGATTCAGTGAATTATACATGAAATAACCTGTCTGTAAACAATTGTTTGAAATTTGACTTGTGTCATGTACAAAGTAGATGTCCTAACCAACTTGACAAAACTATGGTTTGTTAACAAGACATTTGTGGAGTGGTTGAAGAACAAGTTTAATGACTCCAACCTAAGTGTATGTAAACTCCCAACTTCAACTGTAAATGTTGCAATAGCGATTTGACTTGTGATTTAGAGCAAAACATTTGGGCAAACTGTTGGAATGATGGAAACAGAATGAATATTCTAATTCTATAGTTAGTTAGAATATAATAGTGGGTTTGTGACATTATTTAAATATTTCAGAAAAAGTGGGAGAAAACACCTGCATCTTATCCAGAACGCTGCAGCCCACCTGGTGTCCAACCTGCCCAAGTTCTCCCATCCTGCTCCTCCTCCACACACTCCAGTTAAAGCTCAAACCAATCCGTTCTGCCACCTCTGGTCTCCTGGCCCTCCCACCCCTACGGGAGGACAGCTCCCGCTCAGCCCAGTCCTAGCTCTTCTCTGCCCTCCCACCCCTACGGGAGGACAGCTCCCGCTCAGCCCAGTCCTAGCTCTTCTCTGCCCTCCCACCCCTACGGGAGGACAGCTCCCGCTCAGCCCAGTCCTAGCTCTTCTCTGCCCTCCCACCCCTACGGGAGGACAGCTCCCGCTCAGCCCAGTCCTAGCTCTTCTCTGCCCTCCCACCCCTACGGGAGGACAGCTCCCGCTCAGCCCAGTCCTAGCTCTTCTCTGTCCTCCCACCCCTACGGGAGGACAGCTCCCGCTCAGCCCAGTCCTAGCTCTTCTCTGCCCTCCCACCTCTACGGGAGGACAGCTCCCGCTCAGCCCAGTCCTAGCTCTTCTCTGTGACAGCTCCCGCTCAGCCCAGTCCTAGCTCTTCTCTGCCCTCCCACCTCTACGGGAGGACAGCTCCCGCTCAGCCCAGTCCTAGCTCTTCTCTGTGACAGCTCCCGCTCAGCCCAGTCCTAGCACTTCTCTGCCCTCCCACCCCTACGGGAGGACAGCTCCCGCTCAGCCCAGTCCTAGCTCTTCTCTGTCCTCCCACCCCTACGGGAGGACAGCTCCCGCTCAGCCCAGTCCTAGCTCTTCTCTGTGACAGCTCCCGCTCAGCTCAGTCCTAGCTTTTCTCTGTCCTCCCACCCCTACGGGAGGACAGCTCCCGCTCAGCTCAGTCCTAGCTTTTCTCTGTCCTCCCACCCCTACGGGAGGACAGCTCCCGCTCAGCCCAGTCCTAGCTCTTCTCTGTGACAGCTCCCGCTCAGCCCAGTCCTAGCACTTCTCTGCCCTCCCACCCCTACGGGAGGACAGCTCACGCTCAGCCCAGTCCTAGCACTTCTCTGCCCTCCCACCCCTACGGGAGGACAGCTCCTGCTCAGCCCAGTCCTAGCTTTTCTCTGCCCTCCCACCCCTACGGGAGGACAGCTCACGCTCAGCTCAGTCCTAGCTTTTCTCTGTCCTCCCACCCCTACGGGAGGACAGCTTCCGCTCAGCCCAGTCCTAGCTCTTCTCTGCCCTCCCTCCCCTACGGGAGGACAGCTCCCTCTCAGCCCAGTCCAAGCTCTTCCCTGTCCTGGCAACCCAATGGTTGAACCAGCTTCCACCTGAAGCTAGGACAACACAGTCCCTGCCCATCTTCAAACAGTATCTTAAATAATCCTCGTCCACGGTATGGTTTTTAATACTGTGAGTACAATAAAAAATGTAAAAAGTAAATACCTTCAGTCAACTAGTGCAATACATTAGCAGACAATGTTCTTCATTTCACCTGTCATATAATTTTTCATTATGAAGTGTACTGGTAGTCCCCAGGCACATGGTGTTTGTTAACAAGCACATAACAATGAGAGACCAGAGCCTTGTGAGTCACCCACTGTGGTGCAGCATGCGCCAGATGATCTATTGTAGTTACAGTATGGAATTCACAACTAAATGTTTGCCAGCTAGACATCTTATAATTATTAAGTCTAAAATGTGTTAAATGCTCTGCAGTTGTGGAATTAGTTTGCTAATTTAGTAGGCATGTAGGTAGTTAGCATGTAGCTAGTTAGCATGTAGCTAGTTAGCTTCTTGTAAAAATCTAGCTTCTCCTGGATCAAGAGCCTTGCTGTCTAATATTTGTTTTGCTCGTGCATCAAACTGCGAGTAGCATTTTTTTGAGTTACATGTATAATGTTATGAGCTGGAATGTCTGTCCTGCAAATAGTTTGTCAGAGACTGTCATTTGCTATGAGATTTTACATTACATTAGAATTGCTAATCTTCTAAATTACAGAGGCTCAGTAGGGTTCGAAAATAGCGCCCCTAGTGTTCAGCGCCGATATTACCCAAACATCCAGGGATTGCACAAGGTCGTTAAAAATGAAGGTGTAACAAAATCTGGATAGCATTCAAACCTAACGTACAAGCAACATTTTTCTCCAATCCTATCGAAAACATAATGTTATTAATTCATAAACAAGTTTAAAAACTACACGTGAAGTTTAAAACGCATTATATGTCATTACTAAATGTGTGATGTTATTCAAATATTTAAATCAGTTGTCTTCCTCATGTCATTACTAAATGTATGATGTTATTCAAATATTTAAATCAGTTGTCTTCCTCATGTCATTACTAAATGTGTGATGTTATTCAAAGATTTAAATCAGTTGTCTTCCTCATGTCATTACTAAATGTGTGATGTTATTCAAATATTTAAATCAGTTGTCTTCCTCATGTCATTACTAAATGTGTGATGTTATTCAAATATTTAAATCAGTTGTCTTCCTCATGTCATTACTAAATATATGATGTTATTCAAATATTTAAATCAGTTGTCTTCCTCATGTCATTACTAAATGTGTGATGTTATTCAAATATTTAAATCAGTTGTCTTCCTCATGTCATTACTAAATGTATGATGTTATTCAAATATTTAAATCAGTTGTCTTCCTCATGTCATTACTAAATGTGTGATGTTATTCAAAGATTTAAATCAGTTGTCTTCCTCCTGTCATTACTAAATGTGTGATGTTATTCAAATATTTAAATCAGTTGTCTTCCTCATGTCATTACTAAATGTGTGATGTTATTCAAATATTTAAATCAGTTGTCTTCCTCATGTCATTACTAAATATATGATGTTATTCAAATATTTAAATCAGTTGTCTTCCTCATGTCATTACTAAATGTGTGATGTTATTCAAATATTTAAATCAGTTGTCTTCCTCATGTCATTACTAAATGTGTGATGTTATTCAAATATTTAAATCAGTTGTCTTCCTCATGTCATTACTAAATGTGTGATGTTATTCAAATATTTAAATCAGTTGTCTTCCTCATGTCATTACTAAATGTATGATGTTATTCAAATATTTAAATCAGTTGTCTTCCTCATGTCATTACTAAATGTGTGATGTTATTCAAAGATTTAAATCAGTTGTCTTCCTCCTGTCATTACTAAATGTGTGATGTTATTCAAATATTTAAATCAGTTGTCTTCCTCATGTCATTACTAAATGTGTGATGTTATTCAAATATTTAAATCAGTTGTCTTCCTCATGTCATTACTAAATGTGTGATGTTATTCAAATATTTAAATCAGTTGTCTTCCTCATGTCATTACTAAATGTGTGATGTTATTCAAATATTTAAATCAGTTGTCTTCCTCAAAATTAAAGGGGATGATGAAGCAATATTTGCGAGAAGGAGGGAATCTAATTTCATTGGTCCTCCAACTCACAGCTCAGAGACTTTTTAAATCAGAATAAATGGAGTTATCTCTGAGTTAGCCTGCCTGAGAACAGGCTAGTTCTGAAGGATTCATTGCCATTGGAAAATGTACATACCTGGCTAAAAAGGTGAGTCACTTTCACTGTACCTCTTATCCAGAGTTGAACTCAATAGTCGATCAAAGTTAGCTTGCTAATTTTCTCCAACCACGTATGTATTATAAGGGTTCTGGCCAACTCATTGTCATGTTTTATAGGTCAAGAGAATAGAAACAGACAGGCGAGGAGAGAAACCTACCTGTTGCAGGAGAGGAAGTGCTGGAACACGTCACATCTGGACAGGACCGGGTGACTAGTCATGTGATTCATCCACCATATCAACCCTTTCCTCCTTTTAGAGATGAAGTCCTCCTCAAACCGCCCCGTGGCCTGTTTCTCTGGGATGTGAGGCACGGAGATGACAGGGAACTTTTCCACCAGCCTGGCGTAGAGCCAATCAAAGTGTTTATACCTCCTGTTTACCTGGGTCTGTGTGTGGGTGGGCGTCAGCTTGTAGGCAATGTAACTCTTCATCCCTTTGAACTTGGTCTGCTTGGTGGGGTCGTCTATGGTACAGGAGAATGGGTATGGGTTTTCCTGCCATTCTGGACCGTATTGTCCCGTTACAACACAGATCTTATCCCCATCTTTCACAAACCCAGCTGCCTCACCTAACACGAACGCTTCCCCTCCTGATTTCACAAATGTTGAAAACCTATTGAGGTTTCTACTGACCGTGGCAGAGCTCTTGGCTTGTTGAGCGTTGCCACTTCTGGACATAGAAGATGTTGACACGCTATATGTAGACGATCCATTGCCATCAAAGTCCCCTTGGTGACTACCACCAACAACTACGGGCTCGTCAGCCACTGTCGAGGTGTCATCCCAGTCTTCATCCCAGTCTTCATCGCTGCCCTGGCTGGCTTGGTAACCGTGCTGCTGCTGCTGCGCTGGGGCAAGCGGCGAGGACGCTGTAAACCCAGACGATATTATTGATGTTTTGGACAAGTTTTCAATTTGATTTAATGTTTTATTCGAGGCGTCCCCGAAACCTCCGGTTGGAATATTGGCGTATCGGGATCCCCGGTAAGTGTCCTCTGATGTGCTGTTATTATTAAACGTGGACGCGGTATCGTTATTTAGGATCTCAACGTAGGACGCGGGGAAGAGACCTCTCTCGCCTTTGCTGTTGGATCCTTCTAGCCAGCCTTCAATGTCCTGTTCGCTGTACAAACTCACTATTTCATGTTCCTTTAATGATATCTCCCCTGTGTTTTCGGAATTGAACTCGTATAAAGCCCTCGCCTTGAGCGCCATAATTCAACAAATTACTGTCTGCCGCCCCCGCAAAACAAATAACCAGCAAACTCTTATTAACGGGCTAGCCTATACAAACTACACCAGTTCTGAAGGCACACTCCCTCCTAAATGTCCCTTCTTATGCGATCTACCTCGCAATCCAGTTGTCTTTTGCTACTGTAATAAAAATAATAATAATAAGTGCAATAAAATCCCGTTACTTCGTCCGAGTCTTTGCCGTTTAAAGTTGAAGGGACTAGTTGCAGCGGTGGCCCCTGCCTCTCTCATCACACACTCCCCTTTTCGCACTCAACAACCATACGTAATCAGTCTGAGTAATGGAGGGTGGTATGAGCCAGAATTAAGTCTAGGCAACCGTACCACCCTGTGGCTGTCGCCTACTATTGAACGTCTGACTGACATGACAGACACCATGTCTGTGTGAGCCTGCGTGTTAATGAAAGTCATAAGTTGTGTATTTTATATTATTCATTAAATCTCAACCATAAATGTTAGAAATGTACAGTTTTTCACGTGTAAAAAGGGTATTTTCCCCATTGTAAAGTAATGGAGTTAGGCTAGGTTGCTAATGGTTTTACGTGTAAGAGATGGTTAGTAAAATGGCGTTCAAACTTTCTGTACTTTTTTTCAACAACATTTTTAGATCCAATTTGTTAAAAAAAATTTTTTATCAACAAACGCTCAGATTAGTTCAGGTAATATATGTAAATATGTGATGTCACAATAAAATGTGTTTGTGTTAATGTTTGTACGAAAATAGCATTTAACAGTTCACTAGCTTGATGTTAACCAAATGTAGCTTGATGTTAACCAAATGTAGCTTGATGTTAACCAAATGTAGCTTGATGTTAACCAAATGTAGCTTGATGTTAACCAAATGTAGCTTGATGTTAACCAAATGTAGCTTGATGTTAACCAAATGTAGCTTGATGTTAACCAAATGTAGCTTGATGTTAACCAAATGTAGCTTGATGTTAACCAAATGTAGCTTGGCCCCCAGTAATTTAGATTATGTAATTTTCTTGTTGTTGAAATTGACACTACAGAATAGGCAATAATTTATACACAATTGCATTGCTTACCTCAATAAACAGTTGCGGCTCCCGTCCGGAAAAGTAGCTTTACTAAGGTAAGCAATGCAATTGTGTATAAATGATTGCCTATTCTGTAGAGTATGGGGGAGTATTCTGGAGGCCTGGACGTGAGTTATATGTAATGTGAATGTGTAGATGTATGGTGACTCCAGATTTGGATTAAGGGACCAACGGGTTCTGCCTTGACCGGTACCAGGAATGGTGGGAGGGACAATCTGAAAGTATTTATCTTTGCACACAAGAGCAGCGTCCAAAATACTCCCCCTATCACCTGCTGTACGGACGGGAGCCGCAACTGTTTACTGAGGTAAGCAATGTGCAATTGTGTATAAATTATTGCCTATCCTGTAGTGTGAAACATTTTGTAATTGACTTTCTATTGCTGTTTTTTGTATAACATAGTTTATTATCCCTGATACAAGTTGTCGAACAAGATCAGAATGCCTTCGAGGACCACCTTCAAGCAGGGACTGAGGAGGTTTTTGACCAGGCAAAAATGTTCACTGTTCATTTATTTTCTGGCCTTCAAAAAAAAAAAAAAAAAAAAAAAAAAAAAAAAAAATATATATATATAGAGATGTATTTGTGATAACATAAAATATAATTGCATTTATTTCTATTGTCAATCAAGGTGAGACTGAACATGAACAAGGCACAGGAGAAACAGAATGAGAGCCACCGGAGGAGAATCAAGACCAGGTGCTTTGAACATCCGGGCTAATAACTTGGAAGAAGGACGAATAGAAGACGAGACCTGGGAAACCTTGGTGCTCTTTCTCTCCTAGCTGGGGTCACCATCCATTAAGGTGAATATTAAAATCTCACATTATAACTATTTGCCTCCTCGTGGTGGGCGGTATCGCCAAATTGTCCATCTCAAGGCCAAGCGCTGGGTCACGTTAAGTAACCAGGGGTGGCAGGTAGCCTAGTGGTTAGAGTGTAGAGGAGGCAGGTAGCCTAGTGGTTAGAGTGTAGAGGCGGCAGGTATCCTAGTGGTTAGAGTGTCGAGGAGACAGGTAGCCTAGTGGTTAGAGTGTAGAGGAGGCAGGTAGACTAGTGGTTAGAGTGTAGAGGAGGCAGGTAGACTAGTGGTTAGAGTGTAGAGGAGGCAGGTAGACTAGTGGTTAGAGTGTAGAGGAGGCAGGTAGCCTAGTGGTTAGAGTGTAGAGGAGACAGGTAGCCTAGTGGTTAGAGTGTAGAGGAGACAGGTAGCCTAGTGGTTAGAGTGTAGAGGAGACAGGTAGCCTAGTGGGTAGAGTGTAGAGGAGACAGGTAGCCTAGTGGGTAGAGTGTAGAGGAGACAGGTAGCCTAGTGGGTAGAGTGTAGAGGAGACAGGTAGCCTAGTGGTTAGAGTGTAGAGGCGGCAGGTAGCCTAGTGGTTAGAGTGTAGAGGAGGCAGGTAGCCTAGTGGTTAGAGTGTAGAGGAGGCAGGTAGACTAGTGGTTAGAGTGTAGAGGCGGCAAGTAGCCTAGTGGTTAGAGTGTAGAGGAGGCAGGGTAGCCTAGTGGTTAGAGTGTAGAGGAGGCAGGTAGCCTAGTGGTTAGAGAGTTGGGACCGTAAGCAAAAAGTTGCTGGATCGAATCCCTGAGCTGACAAGGCAAAACAATATGTAATATTCTCCTGAACAAGGCAATTAATTGTTCCCCGGTAGGCCGTCATTAAAACAAATACTTTTAATAAAGGTTCAAACATTTTCTTTTTTAAGTAATCGCCATTTCCAGGTAGGTACTGTTAAGGTGTATGACATCACCTTGGAGTTTCTCTCCCAACTCACCTCTCTGATCTTTTTCAGGGACCATCCCTTACCTCCCTCATCACCTCCCTCATCACCTCCCTCATCAAACCCACTGACAGGTTTCCTTTCTTTTCTGTCCTTTCTTTTCTGTCCGCCATTAACATTATTGTCTGATTATAGTCTGATCAAACATTTTTTTAAATTCAATCATTCAGTAACTGTATTTTTTACCTGATAAACCTGTAACCTGTGTGTTTGCTTGTTTACGTCTCTGTCTCCTACCCTGGTTCCCTTTAACTCTGCTCCCGTTCTCCAGGACCTAGTGGTTCTGCCCAACACCCAGATGTGGATCCACCTGATGTCCTCCATTACCTGTTCTCCAGGAACTAGGGGTTCGGCCCAACACCCAGACCCACCTGATGTCCTCCATTTCCTGTTCTCCATGACCTAGGGGTTCTGCCCAACACCCAGAACCACCTGATGTCCTCCATTTCCTGTTCTCCAGGACCTAGTGGTTCATTTAGCCTATTTGGTAACAAATTTGACGTGTGGAAAAGTCAAGATTCCTAGACAGGCTATTGTTTGTCAATGTTACGTTCCCCATTTCTGTGTTAGGTGTGTGCTTCAGGATGGCTTCCTGAAATCCCCTCAAGCAGCTGATTACCAATGCCTTCTGAAGCTATAATAAAGCCAGTGTTCTGTTCAAGAGGGATATCAATTGCTGAGAGAAAGATTGATTGTGATATAGAGAGATGATTGCTGAGAGAGGAGGCTGATGGCTGTGGGTTATTTACTGTGTTAGTTGTTGCTGAGAACAGCTTTGGTATGTTCTGTGTTAGTTTGTTGCTCTGTCAGATAGAGCTTATTTGAAGTAATTTGTTTCTCAGTATGTTTGAAATTGTTTAATATTCTGTTTCATTTGTTCCCAGGGGGGAAGGAGAAGGCACCTAGGAAGTCCTTAGGCAAGAGGCCCGCGGGCATACATAACCCGTAGTATATTCACTGTCTATGCACACTAGGTAAGGCCTGGGTGGACCACCCCCTGTATTTTTTTACCTTGTCAGCTCGGGGGTATGAACTTCCAACCTTCCGGTTACTAGTCCAACGCTCTAACCACTAGGCTACCCTGCCGCCCCAACACCGACTCTATCTTTTTGGTCTTTTGTGTACCACTAATATTCTACATTGCGGAGCCTTTAAAAAAACCAAACAATATTTTTGATAGGCTAGTAGACTATTCGGAAATAATCCTGGAGTTAATCATTATTATAGCCTAGATCGCTTTATATAATATGGACTTATTTTTTTCTAAGACTAAACAAACAAGGGGTAGCATATGCTTTTTGCCTGTCTCAACAAGGGTTAGGCCTATATCCTCACATACCCCCTCAATTCGACCTCTGCTTTTAAACATAAGACATCTCCATAGAAATGTAAAGCCTAAGGATCAAGTGATGACAGTGATTATGTCTGGTAAACTGGGAACTCGGGGCAGGGACGGGGGACGGGGGACGGGGGACTTTTTGGTCATATCATGACCATCAGTGATTTTCAGGTCAGAGAAAGATGCCAGAGTTTCTGAATTGGAATTTCGAGTAGGATGACCGGTCAAAACAACAAATAATCCCAGTCTGAGCTCGTTTTTTCCCCTAAGTTCCAAGTTGTTTTGAACGCACTGAAGTCGGAAGTCAGAGATTGCAGAGTTCCGAGGTATTTTGAATGCTCCACTAGATAACTACCTCTTATTTCTGAATAGGACTACCTCCAACAAAGAAGACCTTGTCTCCATTGACAGTCCATGTTAATTCATGGAGGTATTTTATGAGGCTAGGAAGACGTTAGGTGACTTTGTGAAAGGTATCAGTAGCTTCACGAGGCTTAATTCTGGCACTTATCACCCCCTATAGGTGTGTATTGACGTGAGAAATAGGCGTATCTACACAGCGATGGTGGCTGGCTGCGATATCAACTAGCCTAATAATTTTTGTATTGAGTTGCCTATTTGAGCTAAATCGACAAATGAAATTGATTAGATTACTCTGGCAATCATTTAATTTTTGTTAACAAAATCATGTGCATTTGTACAAACGTCACGTTTGAATGGTGTTCATGGTAAGATCGTTCCTAATAAATTTACCAGCAAACTGACACGTGACGTGTCTGTGTCACGTTGCATGACGTGAAAACTATGTCTACATGACGTGTATGTGTCACGTGACATAAACGTGACGTGAACGCGTCAGCAAGTTTGATGCCTTGGAAAAAAAACTTGTCTCCATTGACAGTCCATGTTAATTCATGGCGGTATTTTATGGCGCTTGGAAGACGTTTAGGTGACTTTGTGAAAGGTATCAGTAGCTTCACAAGGCTTAATTCTGGCACTTATCACCCCCCAATAGGTGCAGCTAGGGAGATGAACAATCTAATGGGCCACACCAATCAAACACTGGCCCCTTTAGTTGAGTGGTGTGATTTGATTGATTCTAGATGGTATCGGAATCCTATTGTATTTATAATAGTTTCTACATCTCCTTTTTCTTTTATCAGAATGTAACATGGGTGTAAACAATCTGTAACAATCTGTAACAATCTGTAACAATCTGTAACAATCTGTAACAATCTGTAACAATGTAACATTTTTTTTTTTAAATTGTTTTTATTTAACCTTAATTTAATTAGGCAAGTCAGTTAAGAACAAATTCTTATTTACAATGACAGCCTACTTGTAAAGCTCCCCCCCCCCCCCCCCCGACCAGTTGTGATACAGCCCGGGATCGAACCGGGGTCTGTAGTGACACCTCTAGCGATGCAGTGCCTTAGACCGATAACATCTGATAACAATATTTATTGTTCTATCACATTTTTTAAGTCTCTTCTTTCAACAGTGAACAATTTCTAAACAATCTCATAAAATTTGTACTGTAAAAAAGAATATCGTCACTGATGCTGAAAGCCTCATGCTTAGCATTCCCATTTATGTCATAGATATCATACGTTTTCAATGACTGGAGAGGAACTTCCCTCTGTCCATTTACCAAATTAAATATACATATTCATATTTATTCATACAGTCAATAATCAATAGGGGTCCTCCTCACTGTGTTGTATCCTAACAGGTGTTCTCTGTTTGGATTCCACCACCAGTATCCCATCATGACATAGCAGAGCCCTCAGACCCCCCGCCTGCTGTAGTTTCTCAGGCAGTGGGTCCTGGCGGGTGAAGCTTCGGGTAACAAACCCATGTTCATCCATTCTGGCTCCATGCTGAGCCTTGATCAAGAGCCATCCTTCAAACACCTGAATCATGATATCCTCAGGTCTGAACTGGGACACGTCCAGAAGCACCTGGAAAACAGGCTCAGTCCGCTGGGGTTGGGTTGTGGTAGTACCGTCGCAGACCCCTTCTAGCTTCACTACCCCTGGGTCGGGCCTCACTACCTCAGGGTCGGGCCTCACTACCCCAGGGTCGGGGAAGGCAGGCCCGGGCAGGGCGAACAGGTCATGGTCCTCCACACAGTCGTCCAAGTCCCTTCCTTGGAACAGGGCCTGGTGGCGGACTGGGCTGTTCACCCAGTGGGTTATACACAGTCCCTCCATGGTTCTGCCTTCCTCCCAATCCATGTCCCAGAAAGCCTCTTGTGTTGCTGCTGTGTGGCAGAGAGGAGTGAGCTTCACAGTCGCACAAATAAAATCAAGGAATGAAAAGAAACTGCAGTCGCTACTTCTCTTTCAAACCAAGGTGCATGAACAACTGAGCAAACGGAATGAGAAGATATCCAGCCAGTCAATAGTCATTCAGAAACACTTTTCTATTGTTAAACCCCAGTGCTAATCAGTCAGAAACACTTTTCTATTGTTAAACCCCAGTGCTAATCAGTCAGAAACACTTTTCTATTGTTAAACCCCAGTGCTAATCAGTCAGAAACACTTTTCTATTGTTAAACCCCAGTGCTAATCAGTCAGAAACACTTTTCTATTGTTAAACCCCAGTGCTAATCAGTTAGAAACACTTTTCTATTGTTAAACCCCATTGCTAATCAGTCAGAAATACTTTTTTCTTTTATCGCCATGGCAAAGCAGAGGATTGCGATTGACGGGTCTGTGATCGTGTCGCTTGCAGTCTCTCAGTCTGAAAACCTCTTGTATATTGCTGTGGCACTGAGTCACTGAGTTTGACAGTCGGTCAGATGAAATCAAGACAGGACATGGCCTATATTTAGGACAGCGTGTGATAGGTGCTCTATCAGACTCCCATGTTGCTGTGGCAGAGGAGTGAGCCTGACGAACAGTTAGCTGAAATCATGGCAAACTATGTCTATATTAAGGACAGCGTGTTATTCTGGTGGGTGGTAGTTTCTGGGGGGTGGTGGTTTCTGGGGGGTGGTGATTTCTGGGGGGTGGTGGTTTCTGGGGGGTGGTGGTTTCTGGGGGGTGGTGGTTTCTGGGGGTGGTGGTTTCTGGGGGGTGGTGGTTTCTGGGGGGTGGTGGTTTCTGGGGGGTGGTGGTTTCTGGGGGGTGGTGGTTTCTGGGGGGTTGTGGTTTCTGGGGGTGGTGGTTTCTGGGGGTGGTGGTTTCTGGGGGGTGGTGGTTCTGGGGGTGGTGGTTCTGGGGGTGGTGGTTTCTGGGGGTGGTGGTTCTGGGGGTGGTGGTTTCTGGGGGGTGGTGGTTTCTGGGGGTGGTGTTTCTGGGGGGTGGTGGTTCTGGGGGTGGTGGTTTCTGGGGGGTGGTGGTTCTGGGGGTGGTGGTTTCTGGGGGGTGGTGGTTTCTGGGGGGTGGTGTTTTCTGGGGGTGGTGTTTTCTGGGGGTGGTGGTTTCTGAGGGGTGGTGGTTTCTGAGGGGTGGTGGCTTCTGGGGGTGGTGGTTTCTGGGGGGTGGTGGTTTCTGGGGGTGGTGGTTTCTGGGGGTGGTGGTTTCTGGGGGGTGGTGGTTTCTGGGGGGTGGTGGCTTCTGGGGGGGTGGTGGTTTCTGGGGGGTGGTGGTTCTGGGATGGTGGTTCTGGGGGTGGTGGTTTCTGGGGGTGGTGGTTTCTGGGGGGTGGTGGTTTCTGGGGGTGGTGGTTTCTGGGGGGTGGTGGTTTCTGGGGGTGGTGGTTTCTGGGGGTGGTGGTTTCTGGGGGGTGGTGGTTTCTGGGGGTGGTGGCTTCTGGGGGGTGGTGGTTTCTGGGGGGTGGTGGTTCTGGGATGGTGGTTCTGGGGGTGGTGGTTTCTGGGGGGTGGTGGTTTCTGGGGGTGGTGGTTTCTGGGGGTGGTGGTTTCTGGGCGTGGTGGTTTCTGGGGGGTGGTGGTTCTGGGGGTGGTGGTTCTGGGGGTGGTGGTTCTGGGGGTGGGCCTCTCAAGTCCTAATAGCAGTGGGAAGGGATCAGACCTGGGTTTCTGGGGGGTGGTGGTGCTGGGGTGGTGGTTCTGGGGGTGGTGGTTCTGGGAGTGGGCCTCTCAAGTCCTAATAGTGGTGGGAAGGGATCAGGCCTGGGTTTCTGGGGGGTGGTGGTTCTGGGAGTGGGCCTCTCAAGTCCTAATAGTGGTGGGAAGGGATCAGACCTGGGTTTCTGGGGGTGGTGGTTCTGGGGGGTGGTGGTTTCTGGGGGGTGGTGGTTCTGGGGTGGTGGTTCTGGGGGTGGTGGTTCTGGGGGGTGGTGGTTCTGGGGTGGTGGTTCTGGGGGTGGTGGTTCTGGGGGGTGGTGGTTCTGGGGTGGTGGTTCTGGGGGTGGGCCTCTCAAGTCCTAATAGTGGTGGGAAGGGATCAGACCTGGGTTTCTGGGGGATGGTGGTTCTGGGGGTGGGCCTCTCAAGTCCTAATAGCGGTGGGAAGGGATCAGAACTGGGTTTCTGGGGGGTGGTGGTTCTGAGGGTGGGCCTCTCAAGTCCTAATAGCGGTGGGAAGGGATCAGACCTGGGTTTCTGGGGGTGGTGGTTCTGGGGGTGGGCCTCTCAAGTCCTAATAGCGGTGGGAAGGGATCAGACCTGGGTTTCTGGGGGGTGGTGGTTCTGGGGGTGGGCCTCTCAAGTCCTAATAGCGGTGGGAAGGGATCAGACCTGGGTTTCTGGGGGTGGTGGTTCTGGGGGTGGTGGTTCTGGGGGTGGGCCTCAAGTCCTAATAGCGGTGGGAAGGGATCAGACCTGGGTTTTTGGGGTGGTGGTTCTGGGGGTGGGCCTCTCAAGTCCTAATAGCGGTGGGAAGGGATCAGACCTGGGTTTCTGGGGTGGTGGTTCTGGGGGTGGGCCTCTCAAGTCCTAATAGCGGTGGGAAGGGATCAGACCTGGGTTTCTGGGGGTGGTGGTTCTGGGGGTGGGCCTCTCAAGTCCTAATAGTGGTGGGAAGGGATCAGACCTGGGTTTCTGGGGGGTGGTGGTTCTGGGGGTGGGCCTCTCAAATCCTAATAGTGGTGGGAAGGGATCAGACCTGGGTTCTGGGGGTGGTGGTTCTGGGGGGTGGGCCTCTCAAGTCCTAATAGCGGTGGGAAGGGATCAGACCTGGATTTCTGGGGGGTGGGCCTCTCAAGTCCTAATAGCGGTGGGAAGGGATCAGACCTGGGTTTCTGGGGGGTGGTGGTTCTGGGGGTGGTGGTTCTGGGGGTGGGCCTCTCAAGTCCTAATAGCGGTGGGAAGGGATCAGACCTGGGTTTCTGGGGGGTGGTGGTTCTGGGGGTGGGCCTCTCAAGTCCTAATAGCGGTGGGAAGGGATCAGACCTGGGTTTCTGGGGGTGGTGGTTCTGGGGGTGGGCCTCTCAAGTCCTAATAGCGGTGGGAAGGGATCAGACCTGGGTTTCTGGGGGTGGTGGTTCTGGGGGTGGTGGTTCTGGGGGTGGTGGTTCTGGGGGTGGGCCTCTCAAGTCCTAATAGCGGTGGGAAGGGATCAGACCTGGGTTTCTGGGGGGTGGTGGTTCTGGGGGTGGTGGTTCTGGGGGTGGTGGTTTCTGGGGGTGGTGGTTTCTTGGGGTGGTGGTTTCTGGGGGGTGGTGGTTCTGGGGGTGGTGGTTCTGGGGTGGTGGTTCTGGGGGTGGTGGTTCTGGGGGTGGGCCTCTCAAGTCCTAATAGCGGTGGGAAGGGATCAGACCTGGGTTTCTGGGGTGGTGGTTCTGGGGGTGGGCCTCTCAAGTCCTAATAGCGGTGGGAAGGGATCAGACCTGGGTTTCTGGGGGGTGGTGGTTCTGTGGGTGGGCCTCTCAAGTCCTAATAGCGGTGGGAAGGGATCAGACCTGTGTTTCTGGGGGTGGTGGTTCTGGGGGTGGTGGTTCTGGGGGGTGGTGGTTCTGGGGGGTGGTGGTTCTGGGGGTGGGCCTCTCAAGTCCTAATAGCGGTGGGAAGGGATCAGACCTGGGTTTCTGGGGGTGGGCCTCTCAAGTCCTAATAGCGGTGGGAAGGGATCAGACCTGGGTTTCTGGGGGTGGTGGTTCTGGGGGTGGGCCTCTCAAGTCCTAATAGCGGTGGGAAGGGATCAGACCTGGGTTTCTGGGGGTGGTGGTTCTGGGGGTGGGCCTCTCAAGTCCTAATAGCGGTGGGAAGGGATCAGACCTGGGTTTCTGGGGGGTGGTGGTTCTGGGCGTGGGCCTCTCAAGTCCTAATAGCGGTGGGAAGGGATCAGACCTGGGTTTCTGGGGGTGGGCCTCTCAAGTCCTAATAGCGGTGTGAAGGGATCAGACCTGGGTTTCTGGGGGTGGTGGTTCTGGGGGTGGTGGTTCTGGGGGGTGGTGGTTCTGGGGGGTGGTGGTTCTGGGGGTGGGCCTCTCAAGCCCTAATAGCGGTGGGAAGGGATCAGACCTGGGTTTCTGGGGGTGGGCCTCTCAAGTCCTAATAGCGGTGGGAAGGGATCAGACCTGGGTTTCTGGGGTGGTGGTTCTGGGGGTGGGCCTCTCAAGTCCTAATAGCGGTGGGAAGGGATCAGACCTGGGTTTCTGGGGTGGTGGTTCTGGGGGTGGGCCTCTCAAGTCCTAATAGCGGTGGGAAGGGATCAGACCTGGGTTTCTGGGGGTGGTGGTTCTGGGGGTGGGCCTCTCAAGTCCTAATAGTGGTGGGAAGGGATCAGACCTGGGTTTCTGGGGGGTGGTGGTTCTGGGGGTGGGCCTCTCAAGTCCTAATAGTGGTGGGAAGGGATCAGACCTGGGTTTCTGGGGGGTGGTGGTTCTGGGGTGGTGGTTCTGGGGGTGGGCCTCTCAAGTCCTAATAGTGGTGGGAAGGGATCAGACCTGGGTTCTGGGGGTGGTGGTTCTGGGGGGTGGGCCTCTCAAGTCCTAATAGCGGTGGGAAGGGATCAGACCTGGATTTCTGTGGGGTGGGCCTCTCAAGTCCTAATAGCGGTGGGAAGGGATCAGACCTGGGTTTCTGGGGGGTGGTGGTTCTGGGGGTGGTGGTTCTGGGGGTGGTGGTTCTGGGGGTGGGCCTCTCAAGTCCTAATAGCGGTGGGAAGGGATCAGACCTGGGTTTCTGGGGGGGTGGTGGTTCTGGGGGTGGGCCACTCAAGTCCTAATAGCGGTGGGAAGGGATCAGACCTGGGTTTCTGGGGGTGGTGGTTCTGTTGGTGGGCCTCTCAAGTCCTAATAGCGGTGGGAAGGGATCAGACCTGGGTTTCTGGGGGTGGTGGTTCTGGGGGTGGTGGTTCTGGGGGTGGTGGTTCTGGGGGTGGGCCTCTCAAGTCCTAATAGCGGTGGGAAGGGATCAGACCTGGGTTTCTGGGGGGTGGTGGTTCTGGGGGTGGGCCACTCAAGTCCTAATAGCGGTGGGAAGGGATCAGACCTGGGTTTCTGGGGGTGGTGGTTCTGTTGGTGGGCCTCTCAAGTCCTAATAGCGGTGGGAAGGGATCAGACCTGGGTTTCTGGGGGTGGTGGTTCTGGGGGTGGTGGTTCTGGGGGTGGTGGTTCTGGGGGTGGGCCTCTCAAGTCCTAATAGCGGTGGGAAGGGATCAGACCTGGGTTTCTGGGGGGTGGTGGTTCTGGGGGTGGGCCTCTCAAGTCCTAATAGCGGTGGGAAGGGATCAGACCTGGGTTTCTGGGGGGTGGTGGTTCTGGGGGTGGGCCTCTCAAGTCCTAATAGCGGTGGGAAGGGATCAGACCTGGGTTTCTGGGGGTGGTGGTTCTGGGGGTGGTGGTTCTGGGGTGGTGGTTCTGGGGGTGGTTGTTCTGGGGTGGTGGTTCTGGGGGGTGGTGGTTCTGGGGTGGTGGTTCTGGGGGTGGGCCTCTCAAGTCCTAATAGTGGTGGGAAGGGATCAGACCTGGGTTCTGGGGGTGGTGGTTCTGGGGGGTGGGCCTCTCAAGTCCTAATAGCGGTGGGAAGGGATCAGACCTGGATTTCTGTGGGGTGGGCCTCTCAAGTCCTAATAGCGGTGGGAAGGGATCAGACCTGGGTTTCTGGGGGGTGGTGGTTCTGGGGGTGGTGGTTCTGGGGGTGGTGGTTCTGGGGGTGGGCCTCTCAAGTCCTAATAGCGGTGGGAAGGGATCAGACCTGGGTTTCTGGGGGGTGGTGGTTCTGGGGGTGGGCCTCTCAAGTCCTAATAGCGGTGGGAAGGGATCAGACCTGGGTTTCTGGGGGTGGTGGTTCTGGGGGTGGGCCTCTCAAGTCCTAATAGCGGTGGGAAGGGATCAGACCTGGGTTTCTGGGGGTGGTGGTTCTGGGGGTGGTTGGTTCTGGGGGTGGTGGTTCTGGGGGTGGGCCTCTCAAGTCCTAATAGCGGTGGGAAGGGATCAGACCTGGATTTCTGTGGGGTGGGCCTCTCAAGTCCTAATAGCGGTGGGAAGGGATCAGACCTGGGTTTCTGGGGGGTGGTGGTTCTGGGGGTGGTGGTTCTGGGGGGTGGTGGTTCTGGGGGTGGGCCTCTCAAGTCCTAATAGTGGTGGGAAGGGATCAGACCTGGGTTTCTGGGGGTGGTGGTTCTGTTGGTGGGCCTCTCAAGTCCTAATAGCGGTGGGAAGGGATCAGACCTGGGTTTCTGGGGGTGGTGGTTCTGGGGGTGGTGGTTCTGGGGGTGGTGGTTCTGGGGGTGGGCCTCTCAAGTCCTAATAGCGGTGGGAAGGGATCAGACCTGGGTTTCTGGGGGGTGGTGGTTCTGGGGGTGGGCCTCTCAAGTCCTAATAGCGGTGGGAAGGGATCAGACCTGGGTTTCTGGGGGGGTGGTGGTTCTGGGGGTGGGCCTCTCAAGTCCTAATAGCGGTGGGAAGGGATCAGACCTGGGTTTCTGGGGGTGGTGGTTCTGGGGGTGGTGGTTCTGGGGTGGTGGTTCTGGGGGTGGTTGTTCTGGGGTGGTGGTTCTGGGGGGTGGTGGTTCTGGGGTGGTGGTTCTGGGGGTGGGCCTCTCAAGTCCTAATAGTGGTGGGAAGGGATCAGACCTGGGTTCTGGGGTGGTGGTTCTGGGGGGTGGGCCTCTCAAGTCCTAATAGCGGTGGGAAGGGATCAGACCTGGATTTCTGTGGGGTGGGCCTCTCAAGTCCTAATAGCGGTGGGAAGGGATCAGACCTGGGTTTCTGGGGGGTGGTGGTTCTGGGGGTGTTGGTTCTGGGGGTGGTGGTTCTGGGGGTGGGCCTCTCAAGTCCTAATAGCGGTGGGAAGGGATCAGACCTGGGTTTCTGGGGGGTGGTGGTTCTGGGGGTGGGCCTCTCAAGTCCTAATAGCGGTGGGAAGGGATCAGACCTGGGTTTCTGGGGGTGGTGGTTCTGGGGGTGGGCCTCTCAAGTCCTAATAGCGGTGGGAAGGGATCAGACCTGGGTTTCTGGGGGTGGTGGTTCTGGGGGTGGTGGTTCTGGGGGTGGTGGTTCTGGGGGTGGGCCTCTCAAGTCCTAATAGCGGTGGGAAGGGATCAGACCTGGGTTTCTGGGGGGTGGTGGTTCTGGGGGTGGGCCTCTCAAGTTCTAATAGCGGTGGGAAGGGATCAGACCTGGGTTTCTGGGGGGTGGTGGTTCTGGGGGTGGGCCTCTCAAGTCCTAATAGCGGTGGGAAGGGATCAGACCTGGGTTTCTGGGGGTGGTGGTTCTGGGGGTGGTGGTTCTGGGGGTGGTGGTTCTGGGGTGGTGGTTCTGGGGGTGGTGGTTCTGGGGGGTGGTGGTTCTGGGGTGGTGGTTCTGGGGTTGGGCCTCTCAAGTCCTAATAGCGGTGGGAAGGGATCAGACCTGGGTTTCTGGGGGTTGGTGGTTCTGGGGGTGGGCCTCTCAAGTCCTAATAGTGGTGGGAAGGGATCAGACCTGGGTTTCTGGGGTGGTGGTTCTGGGGGTGGGCCTCTCAAGTCCTAATAGCGGTGGGAAGGGATCAGACCTGGGTTTCTGGGGGTGGTGGTTCTGGGGGTGGGCCTCTCAAGTCCTAATAGTGGTGGGAAGGGATCAGACCTGGGTTTCTGGGGGGTGGTGGTTCTGGGGGTGGGCCTCTCAAGTCCTAATAGTGGTGGGAAGGGATCAGACCTGGGTTTCTGGGTGGTGGTGGTTCTGGGGTGGTGGTTCTGGGGGTGGGCCTCTCAAGTCCTAATAGTGGTGGGAAGGGATCAGACCTGGATTTCTGGGGGGTGGGCCTCTCAAGTCCTAATAGCGGTGGGAAGGGATCAGACCTGGGTTCTGGGGGTGGTGGTTCTGGGGGGTGGGCCTCTCAAGTCCTAATAGCGGTGGGAAGGGATCAGACCTGGATTTCTGGGGGGTGGGCCTCTCAAGTCCTAATATCAAATCAAATCAAATTTATTTATATAGCCCTTCGTACATCAGCTGATATCTCAAAGTGCTGTACAGAAACCCAGCCTAAAACCCCAAACAGCAAGCAATGCAGGTGGAGAAGCACAGTGGCTAGGAAAAACTCCCTAGAAAGGCCAATAGCGGTGGGAAGGGATCAGACCTGGGTTTCTGGGGGGTGGTGGTTCTGGGGGTGGTGGTTCTGGGGGTGGTGGTTCTGGGGTGGTGGTTCTGGGGGTGGTTGTTCTGGGGTGGTGGTTCTGGGGGGTGGTGGTTCTGGGGTGGTGGTTCTGGGGGTGGGCCTCTCAAGTCCTAATAGTGGTGGGAAGGGATCAGACCTGGGTTCTGGGGGTGGTGGTTCTGGGGGGTGGGCCTCTCAAGTCCTAATAGCGGTGGGAAGGGATCAGACCTGGATTTCTGTGGGGTGGGCCTCTCAAGTCCTAATAGCGGTGGGAAGGGATCAGACCTGGGTTTCTGGGGGGTGGTGGTTCTGGGGGTGGTGGTTCTGGGGGTGGTGGTTCTGGGGGTGGGCCTCTCAAGTCCTAATAGCGGTGGGAAGGGATCAGACCTGGGTTTCTGGGGGGTGGTGGTTCTGGGGGTGGGCCTCTCAAGTCCTAATAGCGGTGGGAAGGGATCAGACCTGGGTTTCTGGGGGTGGTGGTTCTGGGGGTGGGCCTCTCAAGTCCTAATAGCGGTGGGAAGGGATCAGACCTGGGTTTCTGGGGGTGGTGGTTCTGGGGGTGGTGGTTCTGGGGGTGGTGGTTCTGGGGGTGGGCCTCTCAAGTCCTAATAGCGGTGGGAAGGGATCAGACCTGGATTTCTGTGGGGTGGGCCTCTCAAGTCCTAATAGCGGTGGGAAGGGATCAGACCTGGGTTTCTGGGGGGGTGGTGGTTCTGGGGGTGGTGGTTCTGGGGGTGGTGGTTCTGGGGGTGGGCCTCTCAAGTCCTAATAGTGGTGGGAAGGGATCAGACCTGGGTTTCTGGGGGGTGGTGGTTCTGGGGGTGGGCCACTCAAGTCCTAATAGCGGTGGGAAGGGATCAGACCTGGGTTTCTGGGGGTGGTGGTTCTGTTGGTGGGCCTCTCAAGTCCTAATAGCGGTGGGAAGGGATCAGACCTGGGATTCTGGGGGTGGTGGTTCTGGGGGTGGTGGTTCTGGGGGTGGTGGTTCTGGGGGTGGGCCTCTCAAGTCCTAATAGCGGTGGGAAGGGATCAGACCTGGGTTTCTGGGGGGTGGTGGTTCTGGGGGTGGGCCTCTCAAGTCCTAATAGCGGTGGGAAGGGATCAGACCTGGGTTTCTGGGGGGTGGTGGTTCTGGGGGTGGGCCTCTCAAGTCCTAATAGCGGTGGGAAGGGATCAGACCTGGGTTTCTGGGGGTGGTGGTTCTGGGGGTGGTGGTTCTGGGGTGGTGGTTCTGGGGGTGGTTGTTCTGGGGTGGTGGTTCTGGGGGGTGGTGGTTCTGGGGTGGTGGTTCTGGGGGTGGGCCTCTCAAGTCCTAATAGTGGTGGGAAGGGATCAGACCTGGGTTCTGGGGGTGGTGGTTCTGGGGGGGTGGGCCTCTCAAGTCCTAATAGCGGTGGGAAGGGATCAGACCTGGGTTTCTGGGGGGTGGTGGTTCTGGGGGTGGTGGTTCTGGGGTGGTGGTTCTGGGGGTGGTGGTTCTGGGGTGGTGGTTCTGGGGGTGGTGGTTCTGGGGGGTGGTGGTTCTGGGGTGGTGGTTCTGGGGTTGGGCCTCTCAAGTCCTAATAGCGGTGGGAAGGGATCAGACCTGGGTTTCTGGGGGTTGGTGGTTCTGGGGGTGGGCCTCTCAAGTCCTAATAGTGGTGGGAAGGGATCAGACCTGGGTTTCTGGGGTGGTGGTTCTGGGGGTGGGCCTCTCAAGTCCTAATAGCGGTGGGAAGGGATCAGACCTGGGTTTCTGGGGGGTGGTGGTTCTGGGGGTGGGCCTCTCAAGTCCTAATAGTGGTGGGAAGGGATCAGACCTGGGTTTCTGGGTGGTGGTGGTTCTGGGGTGGTGGTTCTGGGGGTGGGCCTCTCAAGTCCTAATAGTGGTGGGAAGGGATCAGACCTGGGTTCTGGGGGTGGTGGTTCTGGGGGGTGGGCCTCTCAAGTCCTAATAGCGGTGGGAAGGGATCAGACCTGGATTTCTGGGGGGTGGGCCTCTCAAGTCCTAATAGCGGTGGGAAGGGATCAGACCTGGGTTTCTGGGGGGTGGTGGTTCTGGGGGTGGTGGTTCTGGGGGTGGTGGTTCTGGGGGTGGGCCTCTCAAGTCCTAATAGCGGTGGGAAGGGATCAGACCTGGGTTTCTGGGGGGTGGTGGTTCTGGGGGTGGGCCTCTCAAGTCCTAATAGCGGTGGGAAGGGATCAGACCTGGGTTTCTGGGGGGTGGTGGTTCTGGGGGTGGGCCTCTCAAGTCCTAATAGCGGTGGGAAGGGATCAGACCTGGGTTTCTGGGGGTGGTGGTTCTGGGGGTGGGCCTCTCAAGTCCTAATAGCGGTGGGAAGGGATCAGACCTGGGTTTCTGGGGGTGGTGGTTCTGGGGGTGGTGGTTCTGGCGGTGGGCCTCTCAAGTCCTAATAGCGGTGGGAAGGGATCAGACCTGGGTTTCTGGGGGGTGGTGGTTCTGGGGGTGGGCCTCTCAAGTCCTAATAGCGGTGGGAAGGGATCAGACCTGGGTTTCTGGGGGGTGGTGGTTCTGGGGGTGGGCCTCTCAATTCCTAATAGCGGTGGGAAGGGATCAGACCTGGGTTTCTGGGGGTGGTGGTTCTGGGGGTGGTGGTTCTGGGGTGGTGGTTCTGGGGGTGGTGGTTCTGGGGTGGTGGTTCTGGGGGTGGTGGTTCTGGGGGGTGGTGGTTCTGGGGTGGTGGTTCTGGCGGTGGGCCTCTCAAGTCCTAATAGCGGTGGGAAGGGATCAGACCTGGGTTTCTGGGGGTTGGTGGTTCTGGGGGTGGGCCTCTCAAGTCCTAATAGTGTTGGGAAGGGATCAGACCTGGGTTTCTGGGGGTGGTGGTTCTGGGGGTGGTGGTTCTGGGGGTGGGCCTCTGAAGTCCTAATAGCGGTGGGAAGGGATCAGACCTGGGTTTCTGGGGGTGGGCCTCTCAAGTCCTAATAGCGGTGGGAAGGGATCAGACCTGGGTTTCTGGGGGTGGTGGTTCTGGGGGTGGGCCTCTCAAGTCCTAATAGCGGTGGGAAGGGATCAGACCTGGGTTTCTGGGGGTGGGCCTCTCAAGTCCTAATAGCGGTGGGAAGGGATCAGACCTGGGTTTCTGGGGGGTGGTGGTTCTGGGGGTGGGCCTCTCAAGTCCTAATAGCGGTGGGAAGGGATCAGACCTGGGTTTCTGGGGGGTGGTGGTTCTGGGGGTGGGCCTCTCAAGTCCTAATAGCGGTGGGAAGGGATCAGACCTGTGTTTCTGGGGGTGGTGGTTCTGGGGGTGGTGGTTCTGGGGGGTGGTGGTTCTGGGGGGGTGGTGGTTCTGGGGGTGGGCCTCTCAAGTCCTAATAGCGGTGGGAAGGGATCAGACCTGGGTTTCTGGGGGTGGGCCTCTCAAGTCCTAATAGCGGTGGGAAGGGATCAGACCTGGGTTTCTGGGGGTGGTGGTTCTGGGGGTGGGCCTCTCAAGTCCTAATAGCGGTGGGAAGGGATCAGACCTGGGTTTCTGGGGGTGGTGGTTCTGGGGGTGGGCCTCTCAAGTCCTAATAGCGGTGGGAAGGGATCAGACCTGGGTTTCTGGGGGGTGGTGGTTCTGGGGGTGGGCCTCTCAAGTCCTAATAGCGGTGGGAAGGGATCAGACCTGGGTTTCTGGGGGTGGGCCTCTCAAGTCCTAATAGCGGTGTGAAGGGATCAGACCTGGGTTTCTGGGGGTGGTGGTTCTGGGGGTGGTGGTTCTGGGGGGTGGTGGTTCTGGGGGGTGGTGGTTCTGGGGGTGGGCCTCTCAAGCCCTAATAGCGGTGGGAAGGGATCAGACCTGGGTTTCTGGGGGTGGGCCTCTCAAGTCCTAATAGCAGTGGGAAGGGATCAGACCTGGGTTTCTGGGGGGTGGTGGTTCTGGGGGTGGGCCTCTCAAGTCCTAATAGCGGTGGGAAGGGATCAGACCTGGGTTTCTGGGGGTGGTGGTTCTGGGGGTGGTGGTTCTGGGGGGGTGGTGGTTCTGGGGGGTGGTGGTTCTGGGGGTGGGCCTCTCAAGTCCTAATAGCGGTGGGAAGGGATCAGACCTGGGTTTCTGGGGGGTGGTGGTTCTGGGGGTGGGCCTCTCAAGTCCTAATAGCGGTGGGAAGGGATCAGACCTGGGTTTCTGGGGGGTGGTGGTTCTGGGGGTGGGCCTCTCAAGTCCTAATAGCGGTGGGAAGGGATCAGACCTGGGTTTCTGGGGGGTGGTGGTTCTGGGGGTGGGCCTCTCAAGTCCTAATAGCGGTGGGAAGGGATCAGACCTGTGTTTCTGGGGGTGGTGGTTCTGGGGGTGGTGGTTCTGGGGGTGGTGGTTCTGGGGGGTGGTGGTTCTGGGGGTGGGCCTCTCAAGTCCTAATAGCGGTGGGAAGGGATCAGACCTGGGTTTCTGGGGGTGGGCCTCTCAAGTCCTAATAGCGGTGGGAAGGGATCAGACCTGGGTTTCTGGGGGTGGTGGTTCTGGGGGTGGGCCTCTCAAGTCCTAATAGCGGTGGGAAGGGATCAGACCTGGGTTTCTGGGGGTGGTGGTTCTGGGGGTGGGCCTCTCAAGTCCTAATAGCGGTGGGAAGGGATCAGACCTGGGTTTCTGGGGGGTGGTGGTTCTGGGGGTGGGCCTCTCAAGTCCTAATAGCGGTGGGAAGGGATCAGACCTGGGTTTCTGGGGGTGGGCCTCTCAAGTCCTAATAGCGGTGTGAAGGGATCAGACCTGGGTTTCTGGGGGTGGTGGTTCTGGGGGTGGTGGTTCTGGGGGGTGGTGGTTCTGGGGGGTGGTGGTTCTGGGGGTGGGCCTCTCAAGCCCTAATAGCGGTGGGAAGGGATCAGACCTGGGTTTCTGGGGGTGGGCCTCTCAAGTCCTAATAGCGGTGGGAAGGGATCAGACCTGGGTTTCTGGGGGGTGGTGGTTCTGGGGGTGGGCCTCTCAAGTCCTAATAGCGGTGGGAAGGGATCAGACCTGGGTTTCTGGGGGTGGTGGTTCTGGGGGTGGTGGTTCTGGGGGGTGGTGGTTCTGGGGGGTGGTGGTTCTGGGGGTGGGCCTCTCAAGTCCTAATAGCGGTGGAAAGGGATCAGACCTGGGTTTCTGGGGGGTGGTGGTTCTGGGGGTGGGCCTCTCAAGTCCTAATAGCGGTGGGAAGGGATCAGACCTGGGTTTCTGGGGGTGGTGGTTCTGGGGGTGGTGGTTCTGGGGTGGTGGTTCTGGGGGTGGTGGTTCTGGGGTGGTGGTTCTGGGGGTGGTGGTTCTGGGGGTGGGCCTCTGAAGTCCTAATAGCGGTGGGAAGGGATCAGACCTGGGTTTCTGGGGGTGGGCCTCTCAAGTCCTAATAGCGGTGGGAAGGGATCAGACCTGGGTTTCTGGGGGTGGTGGTTCTGGGGGTGGGCCTCTCAAGTCCTAATAGCGGTGGGAAGGGATCAGACCTGGGTTTCTGGGGGTGGGCCTCTCAAGTCCTAATAGTGTTGGGAAGGGATCAGACCTGGGTTTCTGGGGGTGGTGGTTCTGGGGGTGGTGGTTCTGGGGGTGGGCCTCTGAAGTCCTAATAGCGGTGGGAAGGGATCAGACCTGGGTTTCTGGGGGTGGGCCTCTCAAGTCCTAATAGCGGTGGGAAGGGATCAGACCTGGGTTTCTGGGGGTGGTGGTTCTGGGGGTGGGCCTCTCAAGTCCTAATAGCGGTGGGAAGGGATCAGACCTGGGTTTCTGGGGGTGGGCCTCTCAAGTCCTAATAGCGGTGGGAAGGGATCAGACCTGGGTTTCTGGGGGGTGGTGGTTCTGGGGGTGGGCCTCTCAAGTCCTAATAGCGGTGGGAAGGGATCAGACCTGGGTTTCTGGGGGTGGGCCTCTCAAGTCCTAATAGCGGTGGGAAGGGATCAGACCTGGGTTTCTGGGGGGTGGTGGTTCTGGGGGTGGGCCTCTCAAGTCCTAATAGCGGTGGGAAGGGATCAGACCTGGGTTTCTGGGGGGTGGTGGTTCTGGGGGTGGGCCTCTCAAGTCCTAATAGCGGTGGGAAGGGATCAGACCTGTGTTTCTGGGGGTGGTGGTTCTGGGGGTGGTGGTTCTGGGGGGGTGGTGGTTCTGGGGGGTGGTGGTTCTGGGGGTGGGCCTCTCAAGTCCTAATAGCGGTGGGAAGGGATCAGACCTGGGTTTCTGGGGGTGGGCCTCTCAAGTCCTAATAGCGGTGGGAAGGGATCAGACCTGGGTTTCTGGGGGTGGTGGTTCTGGGGGTGGGCCTCTCAAGTCCTAATAGCGGTGGGAAGGGATCAGACCTGGGTTTCTGGGGGTGGTGGTTCTGGGGGTGGGCCTCTCAAGTCCTAATAGCGGTGGGAAGGGATCAGACCTGGGTTTCTGGGGGGTGGTGGTTCTGGGGGTGGGCCTCTCAAGTCCTAATAGCGGTGGGAAGGGATCAGACCTGGGTTTCTGGGGGTGGGCCTCTCAAGTCCTAATAGCGGTGTGAAGGGATCAGACCTGGGTTTCTGGGGGTGGTGGTTCTGGGGGTGGTGGTTCTGGGGGGTGGTGGTTCTGGGGGCTGGTGGTTCTGGGGGTGGGCCTCTCAAGCCCTAATAGCGGTGGGAAGGGATCAGACCTGGGTTTCTGGGGGTGGGCCTCTCAAGTCCTAATAGCGGTGGGAAGGGATCAGACCTGGGTTTCTGGGGGGTGGTGGTTCTGGGGGTGGGCCTCTCAAGTCCTAATAGTGGTGGGAAGGGATCAGACCTGGGTTTCTGGGGGTGGTGGTTCTGGGGGTGGTGGTTCTGGGGGGTGGTGGTTCTGGGGGGTGGTGGTTCTGGGGGTGGGCCTCTCAAGTCCTAATAGCGGTGGGAAGGGATCAGACCTGGGTTTCTGGGGGTGGTGGTTCTGGGGGTGGTGGTTCTGGGGGGTGGTGGTTCTGGGGTGGTGGTTCTGAGGGTGGGCCTCTCAAGTCCTAATAGTGGTGGGAAGGGATCAGACCTGGGTTTCTGGGGGGTGGTGGTTCTGGGGGTGGGCCTCTCAAGTCCTAATAGCGATGGGAAGGGATCAGACCTGGGTTTCTGGGGGTGGTGGTTCTGGGGGTGGTGGTTCTGGGGGGTGGTGGTTCTGGGGTGGTGGTTCTGAGGGTGGGCCTCTCAAGTCCTAATAGCGGTGGGAAGGGATCAGACCTGGGTTTCTGGGGGTGGGCCTCTCAAGTCCTAATAGCGGTGGGAAGGGATCAGACCTGGGTTTCTGGGGGTTGGCCTCTCAAGTCCTAATAGTGGTGGGAAGGGATCAGACTTGGGTTTCTGGGGGTTGGTGGTTCTGGGGGTGGGCCTCTCAAGTCCTAATAGCGGTGGGAAGGGATCAGACCTGGGTTTCTGGGGGGTGGTGGTTCTGGGGGTGGGCCTCTCAAGTCCTAATAGCGGTGGGAAGGGATCAGACCTGGGTTTCTGGGGGTGGTGGTACTGGGGGTGGGCCTCTCAAGTCCTAATAGCGGTGGGAAGGGATCAGACCTGGGTTTCTGGGGGTGGTGGTTCTGGGGGTGGTGGTTCTGGGGGTGGTGGTTCTGGGGGTGGGCCTCTCAAGTCCTAATAGCGGTGGGAAGGGATCAGACCTGGGTTTCTGGGGGGTGGTGGTTCTGGGGGTGGGCCTCTCAAGTCCTAATAGCGGTGGGAAGGGATCAGACCTGGGTTTCTGGGGGGTGGTGGTTCTGGGGGTGGGCCTCTCAAGTCCTAATAGCGGTGGGAAGGGATCAGACCTGGGTTTCTGGGGGTGGTGGTTCTGGGGGTGGTGGTTCTGGGGTGGTGGTTCTGGGGGTGGTGGTTCTGGGGTGGTGGTTCTGGGGGTGGTGGTTCTGGGGGGTGGTGGTTCTGGGGTGGTGGTTCTGGGGGTGGGCCTCTCAAGTCCTAATAGCGGTGGGAAGGGATCAGACCTGGGTTTCTGGGGGTTGGTGGTTCTGGGGGTGGGCCTCTCAAGTCCTAATAGTGGTGGGAAGGGATCAGACCTGGGTTTCTGGGGTGGTGGTTCTGGGGGTGGGCCTCTCAAGTCCTAATAGCGGTGGGAAGGGATCAGACCTGGGTTTCTGGGTGGTGGTTCTGGGGGTGGGCCTCTCAAGTCCTAATAGTGGTGGGAAGGGATCAGACCTGGGTTTCTGGGGGGTGGTGGTTCTGGGGGTGGGCCTCTCAAGTCCTAATAGTGGTGGGAAGGGATCAGACCTGGGTTTCTGGGTGGTGGTGGTTCTGGGGTGGTGGTTCTGGGGGTGGGCCTCTCAAGTCCTAATAGTGGTGTGAAGGGATCAGACCTGGGTTCTGGGGGTGGTGGTTCTGGGGGGTGGGCCTCTCAAGTCCTAATAGCGGTGGGAAGGGATCAGACCTGGATTTCTGGGGGGTGGGCCTCTCAAGTCCTAATAGCGGTGGGAAGGGATCAGACCTGGGTTTCTGGGGGGTGGTGGTTCTGGGGGTGGTGGTTCTGGGGGTGGTGGTTCTGGGGGTGGGCCTCTCAAGTCCTAATAGCGGTGGGAAGGGATCAGACCTGGGTTTCTGGGGGGTGGTGGTTCTGGGGGTGGGCCTCTCAAGTCCTAATAGCGGTGGCAAGGGATCAGACCTGGGTTTCTGGGGGGTGGTGGTTCTGGGGGTGGGCCTCTCAAGTCCTAATAGCGGTGGGAAGGGATCAGACCTGGGTTTCTGGGGGTGGTGGTTCTGGGGGTGGGCCTCTCAAGTCCTAATAGCGGTGGGAAGGGATCAGACCTGGGTTTCTGGGGGGTGGTGGTTCTGGGGGTGGGCCTCTCAAGTCCTAATAGCGGTGGGAAGGGATCAGACCTGTGTTTCTGGGGGTGGTGGTTCTGGGGGTGGTGGTTCTGGGGGGTGGTGGTTCTGGGGGGTGGTGGTTCTGGGGGTGGGCCTCTCAAGTCCTAATAGCGGTGGGAAGGGATCAGACCTGGGTTTCTGGGGGTGGGCCTCTCAAGTCCTAATAGCGGTGGGAAGGGATCAGACCTGGGTTTCTGGGGGTGGTGGTTCTGGGGGTGGGCCTCTCAAGTCCTAATAGCGGTGGGAAGGGATCAGACCTGGGTTTCTGGGGGTGGTGGTTCTGGGGGTGGGCCTCTCAAGTCCTAATAGCGGTGGGAAGGGATCAGACCTGGGATCCTGGGGGGTGGTGGTTCTGGGGGTGGGCCTCTCAAGTCCTAATAGCGGTGGGAAGGGATCAGACCTGGGTTTCTGGGGGTGGGCCTCTCAAGTCCTAATAGCGGTGTGAAGGGATCAGACCTGGGTTTCTGGGGGTGGTGGTTCTGGGGGTGGTGGTTCTGGGGGGGTGGTGGTTCTGGGGGGTGGTGGTTCTGGGGGTGGGCCTCTCAAGCCCTAATAGCGGTGGGAAGGGATCAGACCTGGGTTTCTGGGGGTAGGCCTCTCAAGTCCTAATAGCGGTGGGAAGGGATCAGACCTGGGTTTCTGGGGGGTGGTGGTTCTGGGGGTGGGCCTCTCAAGTCCTAATAGCGGTGGGAAGGGATCAGACCTGGGTTTCTGGGGGTGGTGGTTCTGGGGGTGGTGGTTCTGGGGGGGTGGTGGTTCTGGGGGGTGGTGGTTCTGGGGGTGGGCCTCTCAAGTCCTAATAGCGGTGGGAAGGGATCAGACCTGGGTTTCTGGGGGTGGTGGTTCTGGGGGTGGTGGTTCTGGGGGGTGGTGGTTCTGGGGTGGTGGTTCTGAGGGTGGGCCTCTCAAGTCCTAATAGTGGTGGGAAGGGATCAGACCTGGGTTTCTGGGGGGTGGTGGTTCTGGGGGTGGGCCTCTCAAGTCCTAATAGCGGTGGGAAGGGATCAGACCTGGGTTTCTGGGGGTGGTGGTTCTGGGGGTGGTGGTTCTGGGGGGTGGTGGTTCTGGGGTGGTGGTTCTGAGGGTGGGCCTCTCAAGTCCTAATAGCGGTGGGAAGGGATCAGACCTGGGTTTCTGGGGGTGGGCCTCTCAAGTCCTAATAGCGGTGGGAAGGGATCAAACCTGGGTTTCTGGGGGTTGGCCTCTCAAGTCCTAATAGTGGTGGGAAGGGATCAGACTTGGGTTTCTGGGGGTTGGTGGTTCTGGGGGTGGGCCTCTCAAGTCCTAATAGCGGTGGGAAGGGATCAGACCTGGGTTTCTGGGGGTGGGCCTCTCAAGTCCTAATAGCGGTGGGAAGGGATCAGACCTGGGTTTCTGGGGGTGGGCCTCTCAAGTCCTAATAGCGGTGGGAAGGGATCAGACCTGGGTTCAAATGTCTATTTAGAATGTTTCAAATACTTTTCGTTTGCTTTAGTCTGCCTGGAGTAACAGATGGGTTTGCACTTTTGCAGCTATTTTCTTTTGGTTCCATTGACCAGGCAAGATCAATCAAGTCCAGATAAAATATTAATTTCAAATACTTTTTGAACCCAGGTCTGGATATAAGAAGGCTGTTTTTAGAGCTGGTAGATATGCAGCAGAAGCTAAGATTGCATATTTTCTTTAACCTTTATTTAACCAGGCAAGTCAGTTAAAGAACAAATGATTATTTACAATGACGGTCTAGGAACAGTTAAAACTGCCTTGTTCAGGTGCAGAACGAGAGTTTTTTTTTGTTGTTGACCTTGCCAGCTCGGGGATTCGATCTTGCAACCTTTCGGTTACTTGGCCAACGAGCTAATGTCTCATATGTTTCCTTACACACTTAATTAATATAATAATAAAATGGGGATATACACTATGTATACCAAGTATTAGGAACACCTTCCTAATGCCTAATGTGAGTTTTTAAAGCATTTTAAAGCATTTTGTTGAACTTGCCGCATATTATTGTTTTGCCAAATCAAATATTTTTTGGGTGAAGAGTGTACTTGTTTATGTTAATAGAAGCAGCAACATGAGTGTAGATAGTCCTATAAAACCACCTCTCTGGTGCCATTTTAGTTAGAGTTCAACTTTAGGTCATTCACACCTTTGGCCCGGACCATTCTGATTGGTTGCCAAGGGTGGTTACTAGGGGGTGGAGTTTTAAGAGCCCTCTGGAAAGTGTAAGTCCCTCAGTCAATTCAATTAAAATAGATTTATTGGCGTAGGAAACATGTTTACGTTGCCAATGCAAATGGAATAAATTATAAATAAAAGTGAAATAAACAATCAGAAATGAACAGTAAACATGAAAGAAAAAGGGACATTTCAAATGCTAGATTATGGCCCGGACCTTTCTGATTGGTTGCCAAGGGTGGTTACTAGGGGGTGGAGTTTTAAGAGTCCCTCAGTCAAATGCTAGATTATGGCCCGGACCATTCTGATTGGTTGCCAAGGGTGGTTACTAGGGGGTGGAGTTTTAAGAGTCCCTCAGTCAAATGCTAGATTCTGGCCCGGACCATTCTGATTGGTTGCCAAGGGTGGTTACTAGGGGGTGGAGTTTTAAGAGTCCCTCAGTCAAATGCTAGATTATGGCTATGTACAATGTTGCAACAATGAGCAAATAGTTTAAGTACAAAAGGGAAAATAAATCTACATAAATATAGGTTGTATTTACAATGATGTGTGTTCTTCACTGGTTGCCCTTTTCTCATGGCAACAGGTCACAAATCTTGCTGCTGTGATGGCACACTGTGGAATTTCACCCAGTAGATATGGGAGTTTATCAAGATTGGATTTGTTTTCAAATTCTTTGTGGGTCTGTGTAATCTGAGGGAAATATGTGTCTCTAATATGGTTATACAGTTGGCAGGAGGTTAGGAAGTGCAGCTCAGTTACCGTGTAACGACTATCTTGTGCGTATTCATTTTGAGGGTGTCACACCCTGACCATAGTTTGCTTTGTATGTTTTGTTGGGTCAGGGTGTGATCTGAGTGGGCATTCTATGTTGTGTGTCTAGTTTGTCTATTTCTATGTTTGGCCTGATATGGTTCTCAATCAGAGGCAGGTGTTAGTCATTGTCTCTGATTGGGAACCATATTTAGGTAGTCTGTTTGGTGTTGGGTTTTGTGGGTGATTGGCTCTGTGTCAGTACCACACGGGACTGTTTTTGATATTTAAATTTTTTTTTTTTTTTGTAGTTTATTCATGTATAGTTTTCTTATTTAAAACAAACATGAATTTCAACCACGCTGCATTTTGGTCCTCTTCTCCTTCGACGGAAGAATCCCGTGATAGAGGGTTAACATGTCTATCTCACGCCTGTGTTCTGGCCACTTTGTCCTGTTTATCTGACCCTTATGGTATATAGTATAGGCCATGAGGTCAAATATCTCCCCCCATTACACTCTATGGGTCAAACTGGCTACCAGCAAGTCGTTGTTATGGCCTCTGACGTCGTCATGTCGTGTCATCTCCCAAGATGGCTGCCCCCATGGCCTTACTATTGTTATTATCCTTATCCTTGCTAGCCGCTAACTGTATAGCTTTTACATTGTTTACCAATAGGCCAAGAGCCTGTGGCCTTCTAACATGCTAACCACTAGGCTACCCTGCCTCCTCTACACTCTAACCACTAGGCTACCTGCCTCCTCTACACTCTAACCACTAGGCTACCTGCCTCCTCTACACTCTAACCACTAGGCTACCTGCCTCCTCTACACTCTAACCACTAGGCTACCTGCCTCCTCTACACTCTAACCACTAGGCTACCTGCCTCCTCTACACTCTAACCACTAGTCTACCTGCCTCCTCTACACTCTAACCACTAGACTACCTGCCTCCTCTACACTCTAACCACTAGGCTACCCTGCCTCCTCTACACTCTAACCACTAGGTACCTGCCTCCTCTACACTCTAACCACTAAGCTACCTGCCTCCTCTACACTCTAACCACTAGTCTACCTGCCTCCTCTACACTCTAACCACTAGGCTACCCTGCCGCCCAACCATGGGGTTGTTCAATGACAGACATGTACTTGTTTAAAATCTATCACTTCATGGTTTCATTTCAGAGAGATAAATCCGAGATTATTCCGGAGCTAGCAAGCTCCGTCAATCACTCCTGAGTTCCATCAATCACACCTGGGCTGCAGTCACCTATCCGGACCCGTTTTACTGCCTTCGCGGAGCCCCACCGGGCCTTCACAACTGGACTGCCGACGTTATCTACCCGAAGGAGTTATTCGGCTGGCTCCTCCGTCGCGACGTTACCTGAACGCCCATCTGCGGCCTGCTAACCGTTAGCTGTCTTACCGGCTGCTATCTGAATAGACAATCGGACAATTGTTTTTTATTTTTTTATTATTATTATTATGTTTTCTTCTTGGGCCTCTATAACTATATCTATTGTTTTTATTTTTGTTGTTGTTGTGTGATTTGGATTAATCCCCTCTACCACACGGAACCCCACTAATCTACTGACGGAACGTAAGGGGTGGCTAACAACAGACCTCCATCCTATGCTAGCTTGCTACCGATGCCCTGGCTAGCTGTCTAAATCACCAACCAACCTCTCCACTCACCGGACCCTTTTGATCACTCGACTAAGCATGCCTATCCTTAATGTCAATATGTCTTGTCCATTTCTGTTCTGGTTAGTGTTTATTGGCTTATTTCACTGTAGAGCCTCTAGTCCTGCTCACTATACCTTATCCAACCTATTAGTTCCACCACCCACAGATGCAATGACATCTCCTGGTTTCAACGATGTTTCTAGAGACAATATCTCTCTCTTCATCACTCAATACCTAGGTTTACCTCCACTGTATTCACATCCTACCATACATTTGTCTGTACATTATACCTTGATGCTATTTTATCGCCCCCAGAAACCTCCTTTTACTCTATGTTCCAGACGTTCTAGACGACCAATTCTCATAGCTTTTAGCCGTACCCTTATTCTACTCCTCCTATGTTCCTCTGGCGATGTAGAGGTGAATCCAGGCCCTGCAGTGCCTAGCTCCACTCCTATTCCCCAGGCGCTCTCTTTTGACGACTTCTGTAACCGTAATAGCCTTGGTTTCATGCATGTTAACATTAGAAGCCTCCTCCCTAAGTTTGTTCTATTCACTGCTTTAGCACACTCTGCCAACCCGGATGTTCTAGCTGTGTCTGAATCCTGGCTTAGGAAGACCACCAAAAACTCAGACATTTTAATTCCAAACTACAACATTTTCAGACAAGATAGAACTGCCAAAGGGGGCGGTGTTGCAATCTACTGCAAAGATAGCCTGCAGAGTTCTGTCCTACTATCCAGGTCTGTACCCAAACAATTTGAACTTCTACTTTTAAAAATCCACCTCTCTAAAAACAAGTCTCTCACCGTTGCCGCCTGCTATAGACCACCCTCTGCCCCCAGCTGTGCTCTGGACACCATATGTGAACTGATTGCCCCCCATCTATCTTCAGAGTTCGTGCTGCTAGGCGACCTAAACTGGAACATGCTTAACACCCCAGCCATCCTACAATCTAAACTTGATGCCCTCAATCTCACACAAATAATCAATGAACCTACCAGGTACCTCCCCAAAACCTTAAACACGGGCACCCTCATAGATATCATCCTAACCAACTTCCCCTCTAAATACACCTCTGCTGTCTTCAACCAAGATCTCAGCGATCACTGCCTCATTGCCTGCATCCGTAATGGGTCAGCGGTCAAACGACCTCCACTCATCACTGTAAAACGCTCCCTGAAACACTTCTGCGAGCAGGCCTTTCTAATCGACCTGGCCGGGGTATCCTGGAAGGATATTGATCTCATCCCGTCAGTAGAGGATGCCTGGATATTTTTTTTAAATGCCTTCCTAACCATCTTAAATAAACATGCCCCATTCAAGAAATTTAGAACCAGGAACAGATATAGCCCTTGGTTCTCCCCAGACCTGACTGCCCTTAACCAACACAAAAACATCCTATGGCGTTCTGCATTAGCATCGAACAGCCCCCGTGATATGCAGCTGTTCAGGGAAGCTAGAAATCATTATACACAGGCAGTTAGAAAAGCTAAGGCTAGCTTTTTCAAGCAGAAATTTGCTTCCTGCAACACTAACTCAAAAAAGTTCTGGGACACTGTAAAGTCCATGGAGAATAAGAACACCTCCTCCCAGCTGCCCACTGCACTGAAGATAGGAAACACTGTCACCACTGATAAATCCACCATAATTGAGAATTTCAATAAGCATTTTTATACGGCTGGCCATGCTTTCCACCTGGCTACTCCTACCCCGGACAACAGCACTGCACCCCCAACAGCAACTCGCCCAAGCCTTCCCCATTTCTCCTTCTCCCAAATCCATTCAGCTGATGTTCTGAAAGAGCTGCAAAATCTGGACCCCTACAAATCAGCCGGGCTAGACAATCTGGACCCTTTCTTTCTAAAATTATCTGCCGAAATTGTTGCCACCCCTATTACTAGCCTGTTCAACCTCTCTTTCGTGTCGTCTGAGATTTCCAAAGATTGGAAAGCAGCTGCGGTCATCCCCCTCTTCAAAGGGGGGGACACTCTTGACCCAAACTGCTACAGACCTATATCTATCCTACCGTGCCTTTCTAAGGTCTTCGAAAGCCAAGTCAACAAACAGATTACCGACCATTTCGAATCTCACCATACCTTCTCTGCTATGCAATCTGGTTTCAGAGCTGGTCATGGGTGCACCTCAGCCACGCTCAAGGTCCTAAACGATATCTTAACCGCCATCGATAAGAAACATTACTGTGCAGCCGTATTCATTGATCTGGCCAAGGCTTTCGACTCTGTCAATCACCATATCCTCATCGGCAGACTCGACAGCCTTGGTTTCTCAAATGATTGCCTCGCCTGGTTCACCAACTACTTCTCTGATAGAGTTCAGTGTGTCAAATCGGAGGGTCTGCTGTCCGGACCTCTGGCAGTCTCTATGGGGGTGCCATAGGGTTCAATTCTTGGACCGACTCTCTTCTCTGTATACATCAATGAGGTCGCTCTTGCTGCTGGTGAGTCCCTGATCCACCTCTACGCAGACGACACCATTCTGTATACTTCCGGCCCTTCTTTGGACACTGTGTTAACAACCCTCCAGGCAAGCTTCAATGCCATACAACTCTCCTTCCGTGGCCTCCAATTGCTCTTAAATACAAGTAAAACTAAATGCATGCTCTTCAACCGATCGCTACCTGCACCTACCCGCCTGTCCAACATCACTACTCTGGACGGCTCTGACTTAGAATACGTGGACAACTACAAATACTTAGGTGTCTGGTTAGACTGTAAACTCTCCTTCCAGACCCATATCAAACATCTCCAATCCAAAGTTAAATCTAGAATTGGCTTCCTATTTCGCAACAAAGCATCCTTCACTCATGCTGCCAAACATACCCTTGTAAAACTGACCATCCTACCAATCCTCGACTTTGGCGATGTCATTTACAAAATAGCCTCCAATACCCTACTCAACAAATTGGATGCAGTCTATCACAGTGCAATCCGTTTTATCACCAAAGCCCCATATACTACCCACCATTGCGACCTGTACGCTCTCGTTGGCTGGCCCTCGCTTCATACTCGTCGCCAAACCCACTGGCTCCATGTCATCTACAAGACCCTGCTAGGTAAAGTCCCCCCTTATCTCAGCTCGCTGGTCACCATAGCATCTCCCACCTGTAGCACACGCTCCAGCAGGTATATCTCTCTAGTCACCCCCAAAACCAATTCTTTCTTTGGCCGCCTCTCCTTCCAGTTCTCTGCTGCCAATGACTGGAACGAACTACAAAAATCTCTGAAACTGGAAACACTTATCTCCCTCACTAGCTTTAAGCACCAACTGTCAGAGCAGCTCACAGATTACTGCACCTGTACATAGCCCACCTATAATTTAGCCCAAACAACTACCTCTTTCCCAACTGTATTTAATTTTTATTTATTTATTTATTTTGCTCCTTTGCACCCCATTATTTTTTTATTTCTACTTTGCACATTCCATTGCAAAACTACCATTCCAGTATTTTACTTGCTATATTGTATTTACTTTGCCATCATGGCCTTTTTTGCCTTTACCTCCCTTCTCACCTCATTTGCTCACATTGTATATAGACTTGTTTATACTGCATTATTGACTGTATGTTTGTTTTTACTCCATGTGTAACTCTGTGTCGTTTTATCTGTCGAACTGCTTTGCTTTATCTTGGCCAGGTCGCAATTGTAAATGAGAACTTGTTCTCAACTTGCCTACCTGGTTAAATAAAGGTAAAATAAAAATAAATAAATAAAATAAATAATCATGTTTTTCTGATAAATGCTAAATATCCTCCTCACTCAGAGGAATAAGTAGTACGGCTAGGTTTTACACAGTCTAATGTAAAACAACAAAACATTTATTTTAAAATAAATTATAAATTTGCAACAATATTTAATGAAAAAAAAATACATTGCTGCTATAACAGCCTCCACTCTTCTGGGAAGGCTTTCCACTAGATGTTGGAACATTGCTGCTATAACAGCCTCCTCTCTTCTGGGAAGGCTTTCCACTAGATGTTGGAACATTACTGCTATAACAGCCTCCTCTCTTCTGGGAAGGCTTTCCACTAGATGTTGGAACATTGTTGCTATAACAGCCTCCACTCTTCTGGGAAGGCTTTCCACTAGATGTAGGAACATTGCTGCTATAACAGCCTCCACTCTTCTGGGAAGGCTTTCCACTAGATGTTGGAACATTGCTGCTATAACAGCCTCCGCTCTTCTGGGAAGGCTTTCCACTAGATGTTGGAACATTGCTGCTATAACAGCCTCCACTCTTCAGGGAAGGCTTTCCACTAGATGTTGGAACATTGCTGAAGGGGGACTTGCTTCCATTCAGCCACAAGAGCATTAGTGAGGTCAGGCACTGATGTTGGGAAATTAGGCCTGGCTCATAGTCAGCGTTCCAATTCATCCCAAAGGTGTTCGATGTGGGGTTGAGGTCAGGGTTCTGTGCATGTGAGCCAAGTTCAACCACACCGATATTGACAAACCATTAATGTATGGACCTCACTTTTTGAACGGGGCACTGTCATGCTGAAACAGGAAAGGGCCTTCCCCAAACTTTTGCAACAAAGTTGGAAGCACAGAATAGTGTAGAATGTCATTGTATGCTGTAGTGTTAAGATTCCCTTCACTAAACTAGGGGGCCTGAACCATGAAAAACAGCCCCAGACCATTATTCCTCTGCCACCAAACTTTACAGTTGGCACTATGTATTGGGGCAGGTAGTGTTCTCCTGGCATCTGCCAAACCCAGATTTGCTCGTAGGAGAACCAGACAGTGAAGCGTGATTCATCACTCCAAAGAACGCGATTCCACTGCACCAGAGCCCAATGGCGATGAGCTTTACACTTGGAATTGCTCCTTGCAAGGATACTACTACTACTACTGATACTATTGCTACTACTATTAATACTACTAATACTACTACTACTACTGATACTATTGCTACTACTACTACTACTGATAATATTGCTACTACTATTAATACTACTAATACTACTACTACTACTAATACTACTACCACTACTACTACCAATACTACTACTAATACTACTACTACTACTACTGATACTATTACTACTACTACTACTACTACTACTACTACTGATACTATTACTACTACTACTACTACTACTACTGATACTATTACTACTACTACTACTACTACTACTGATACTATTACTACTACTACTACTACTATAGATACTATTACTACTACTACTACTACTACTGATACTATTACTACTACTACTACTACTACTGATACTATTACTACTACTACTACTACTACTGATACTATTACTACTACTACTACTGATACTATTACTACTACTACTACTACTACTACTACTGATACTATTACTACTACTACTACTACTACTGATACTATTACTACTACTACTACTACTACTGATACTATTACTACTACTACTACTACTGATACTATTACTACTACTACTACTACTACTGATACTATTACTACTACTATTACTACTACTGATACTATTACTACTACTACTACTACTACTGATACTATTACTACTACTACTACTACTACTGATACTATTGCTACTACTATTAATACTACTAATACTACTACTACTACTGATACTATTGCTACTACTACTACTACTACTACTACTGATACTATTGCTACTACTATTAATACTACTAATACTACTACTACTACTAATACTACTACCACTACTACTACCAATACTACTACTAATACTACTACTACTACTACTAATACTACTACCACTACTACTACCAATACTACTACTAATACTACTACTAATACTACTACTACAGTTTCCTTGGAAACCAAATTCATGAAGCACCCGTCGAACAGTTATTGCTGACGTTGCTTCCAGAGGCAACGGTGAAAGGTGAAAATAAAAAAATTCCACTTCACAGTAACAGCACTTACAGTTGACTGGGGCAGCTCTAGCAAAATACACATCTGGGCTGTATGATACGTTTAGCTTCAGAAGAAAAAGCAGTAGTAGTATTAGTAGTAGTATTGGTAGTAGTAGTGGTAGTAGTATTAGTAGTAGTAGTAGTATTAGTAGTAGTAACAATAGTATTAGTAGTATTAGTAGTATTAGTAGTAGTAGCAATAGTATCAGTAGTAGTAGTAGTAGCAATAGTATCAATAGTAGTAGTAGTATTAGTAGTAGTATCAGTAGTAGTAGTAGTAGTATTAGTAGTAGTAGTAATAGTATCAGTAGTAGTAGTAGTATTAGTAGTAGTATCAGTAGTAGTAGTAGTAGTAGTAGCAATAGTATCAGTAGTAGTAGTAGTATTAGTAGTAGTAGCAATAGTATCAGTAGTAGTAGTAGCAATAGTATCAGTAGTAGTAGTAGCAGTAGTAGTAGTAGTAGTAGTAGCAGTATTAGTAGTACTAGTAGTAGTAGCAGCAGTATTAGTATTATTATTATTATTATTATTAGTAGTAGTAGTAGTATTAGTAGTGGTGGTAGTAGTAGTAGCAATAGTATCAGTAATAGTAGTAGTAGTAGTAGCAGTAGTATTATTAGCAGCAGCAGTAGTAGTAGTAGTAGTGGTAGTGGTAGTAGGAGTAGTATTAGTAGTGGTAGTGGTAGTAGTAGTAGTATAACAGGGTTAGTAGTATAGCTCAGTATAACAGGGTCAGTAGCAGAGCTCAGTATAACAGGGTCAGTAGCAGAGCTCAGTATAACAGGGTCAGTAGCAGAGCTCAGTATAACAGGGTCAGTAGCAGTATAGTTCAGTATAACAGGGTCAGTAGCA
>NC_034176.2:4066889-4141889 GCF_002021735.2 Oncorhynchus kisutch | reverse complement strand
TGACTCCGAGGCAGTCCTATTATGGTGTTGTGACCTATAGGCTTACCTCAGCGTTGAGTTGGAGTTGGATGCTGTGTTCTGTTACTCTGTTCTGTTGCTTTCTTGTCATTGACTAAGTAAGTGTTTGTCTTATTGCTCAACCCTTATGTACTTCCAGCATAGACTCTGCCACCTGTCATCTATATCTGTCTGCCACCTGTCAAATATATCTGTCTGCCACCTGTCATATATATCTGTCTGCCACCTGTCATATATATCTGTCATATAGACAGTTGATGTCTGAAGTTTACATACACCTTAGCCAAATACATTTAAACTCAGTTTTTCACAATTCCTGACATTTAATCCAAGAAAAAAATTCCCATGTTTTAGGTCAGTTAGAATCACCACTTTATTTTAAGAATGTGAAATGTCAGAATAATAGTAGAGAGAATGATATATTTTAGCTTTTATTTCTTTCATCACATTCCCAGTGGGTCAGAAGTTTACATACACTCAATTAGTATTTGGTAACATTGCATTCAAATTGTTTAACTTGGGTCAAGTGTTTTGGGTAGCCTTCAACAAGCTTCCCACAATAAGTTGGGTGAATTTTGGCCCATTCCTCCTGACAGAGCTGGTGTAACTGGGTCAGGTTTGTAGGCCTCCTTGTTTGCACACGCTTTTTCAATTCTGCCCACAAATTTTCTATAGGATTGAAGTCAGGGCTTTGTGATGGCCACTCCAATACCTTGACTTTGTTGTACTTAATTAAGCAATTTTTTGCCACAACTTTGGAAGTATGCTTGGGGTCATTGTCCATTTGTCCACACATGACCTCTGAACCCACACATGGCTCTTTTCATGGATAACAGACTGTTGCCATAATTTGACGGTTTCGGTTTACAAAAACATTGCAATCATTTAATCCCTGTTTCCTTCATGTCTTCCTGGTCCAATTAAGTTAAACAAAGTGGCAAATGATTGATATTGACTTGCTGATGATGACAATGCAGTTACTTTTGAAATGTGGTCAACTTCATCAGTCTTGCCAGTCTGTGGGAATATTGGGTAAGTGGGGTAGTCCGTCAGCAGGTGGCAGTGTTGCCCTACACATCCAGGCACTCAATGATGACCTGTGGATGGCATCCGGTCTGGTGTGTAGTTGTGTAGTGGCCTTGCTATTGCCTGTTCTCAGGTCTGCGTGTGCTATCCTGCCAACTCCTATGGTCATTATCATGCCTGTATTCAGAAAGCATCTCAGAGTACAAGTGCTGATCTAGGATCACCCCCCTCCCATCCATATAATCTAATTCATTATGATCTTAAAGGCAAAACTGATCCTATATCAGCCCGCTTACTCTGAGATTTTGTGGATATAGGCTCTGGTTTTATCTTAAGCTGCTTGAGCTGCAGGCCTGACAGACAAAGAGAGAGAGAGAGAGAGAGAGAGAGAGAGAGAGAGAGAGAGAGAGAGAGAGAGAGAGAGAGAGAGAGGAGAGAGAGAAAGGAGGAGAGAGGATAGAAAGGAGAGCGGGAGAGAGAGAGGAAAGAGAGAGGAGAGAGAGAGGAGAGAGAGGAGAGAGTAGAGAGAGGAGAGAGTAGAGAGAGGAGAGAGACAGAGAGAGAGACAAAGAGAGAGACAGAGAGAGAGAGACAGAGAGAGAGACAGAGAGAGAGACAGAGAGAGAGGAGAGAGAGAGAGAGAGAGAGAGAGAGGGACAGACACACAGAGAGAGAGAGAGAGAGAGAGAGAGAGAGAGAGAGAGGGACAGAGACACACAGAGAGAGAGAGATAGAGGAGAGAGAGAGAGAGAGAGAGAGAGAGAGAGAGAGAGAGAGAGAGAGAGAGGGAGAAAGGAGAGAGAAGAGGAGAAATTACCAGACTCCAGCTCCTTCGTTTGGGTGGGCTTGGCTGCCAACAGGCAGAAATCTGGTTCTTATTACATAACCATTTTAGACACTGTTGTTTCTGAGACGGCTCCTAAGTAACACATTTCTCTAAAGAAAAATAAAATAAACAAAAGGGGTTTCAACAGTAGATAAAGCATACTAACAAGGGCTCTGTTGATTTGCTGGCACCTTCCATGCCCTTCCCCTGGTGGTGATAGTGGTAGTACTGGCACCTTCCATGCCCTTCCCCTGGTGGTGATAGTGGTAGTACTGGCACCTTCCATGCCCTCCCCCTGGTGGTGATAGTGGTAGTACTGGCACCTTCCATGCCCTCCCCCTGGTGGTGATAGTGGTAGTACTGGCACCTTCCATGCCCTCCCCCTGGTGGTGATAGTGGTAGTACTGGCACCTTCCATGCTCTCCCCCTGGTGGTGATAGTGGTAGTACTGGCACCTTCCATGCCCTCCCCCTGGTGGTGATAGTGGTAGTACTGGCACCTTCCATGCCCTCCCCCTGGTGGTGATAGTGGTAGTACTGGAACCTTCCATGCCCTCCCCCTGGTGGTGATAGTGGTAGTACTGGCACCTTCCATGCCCTCCCCCTGGTGGTGATAGTGGTAGTACTGGCACCGTCCATGCCCTCCCCCTGGTCGTGATAGTGGTAGTACTGGCACCTTCCATGCCCTCCCCCTGGTGGTGATAGTGGTAGTACTGGCACCTTCCATGCCCTCCCCCTGGTGGTGATAGTGGTAGTACTGGCATCTTCCATTCCCTCCCCCTGGTGGTGATAGTGGTAGTACTGGCACCTTCCATGCCCTCCCCCTGGTGGTGATAGTGGTAGTACTGGCACCTTCCATGCCCTCCCCCTGGTGGTGATAGTGGTAGTACTGGCACCTTCCATGCCCTCCCCCTGGTGGTGATAGTGGTAGTACTGGCACCTTCCATGCCCTCCCCCTGGTGGTGATAGTGGTAGTACTGCCACCTTCCATGCCCTCCCCCTGGTGGTGATAGTGGTAGTACTGGCACCTTCCATGCCCTCCCCCTGGTGGTGATAGTGGTAGTACTGGCACCTTCCATGCCCTCCCCCTGGTGGTGATAGTGCTGATAGTGGTGTTGGTAGTGTTGTTGTTGTTGTTGGTGGTGGTGTTGTTGGTGGTGGTAGTGGTAGTACTGGTGGTGGTGTTGTTGGTGGTGGTAGTGGTAGTACTGGTGGTGGTGTTGTTGGTGGTGGTAGTGGTAGTACTGGTGGTGGTGTTGTTGGTGGTGGTAGTGGTGTTGGTGGTGGTGTTGTTGGTGGTGTTGGTGGTGGTAGTGGTGGTGGTAGTGGTGTTGGTGGTGGTGTTGTTGGTGGTGGTAGTACTGGTGGTGGTGGTAGTGGTAGTGGTGTTGGTGGTGGTAGTGGTGGTGGTAGTGGTGGTGGTGGTGGTGGTAGTGGTGTTGTTGTTGGTGGTGTTGTTGGTGGTGGTAGTACTGGTGGTGGTGGTAGTGGTGTTGGTGGTGGTGGTGGTGGTGGTGGTAGTGGTGTTGGTGGTAGTAATGTTGGTGGTGGTGGTAGTGGTTTGTTGGTGGTGGTGGTGTTGGTGGTGGTGGTAGTGGTAGTACTGGTGGTGGTGGCGGTGGTGGTGTTGTTGGTGGTGGTAGTGGTAGGACTGGTGGTGGTAGTGTTGTTGTTGTTGGTGGTGGTGATGATGGGGTTGGTATGGTAGTTAGTTGAGATGTGGATGGGAGGGTAGTTAATTTAGATGTGGATGGGGGAGTAGTTAATTTAGATGTGGATGGGGGAGTAGTTAATTAAGATGTGGATGGGAGAGTAGTTAATTTAGATGTGGATGGGGGAGTAGTTAGTTGAGATGTGGATGGGAGGGTAGTTAGTTGAGATGTGGATGGGAGGGTAGTTAGTTGAGATGTGGATGGGAGGGTAGTTAGTTGAGATGTGGATGGGAGGGTAGTTAGTTGAGATGTGGATGGGAGGGTAGTAGGTTGAGATGTGGATGGGAGGGTAGTTAGTTGAGATGTGGATGGGAGGGTAGTTAGTTGAGATGTGGATGGGAGGGTAGTTGGTTGAGATGTGGATGGGAGGATAGATGGTTGAGATGTGGATGGGAGGGTAGTTAGTTGAGATGTGGATGGGAGGGTAGTTAGTTGAGATGTGGATGGGAGGGTAGTTAGTTGAGATGTGGATGGGCGGGTAGTTCATTTAGATGTTGTTGGGAGGGTAGTTAGTTGAGATGTAGTTGGGAGGGTAATAGGTATAGGGTATGGACGAGGTGGGTATGGACGAGGCGGGTATGGACGAGGCGGGTATGGACGAGGCGGGTAGAGACGAGGCGGGTATGGACGAGGCGGGTATAGACGAGGCGGGTATAGACGAGGCGAGTATAGACGAGGTGGGTATTCAGTTACAACGCAGAAAGAGCGTTCCGAAGGGACTTTGATGTGGAGAAGCAGGGCCACAATGGCCCCCTGTTTATGCTGTAGGAGCCACCCTGATACACACACGAACACACAGACACAAACATACACACCTCTGAAACATGGCATGGTTTTCATGTACTTAGAGCGAAATATCCCAGACGTACGGTCTGTGTCTCGGTGCATGTGTGTGTGTTTTGTGTATTTTTTTTGTGAGGTGGGGTTGGGGGTTGTATGGTGGTGGGGTTGGGGGTTATATGGTGGTGGGGTTGGGGGTTATATGGTGGTGGGGTTGGGGATTACATAGTGGTGGGGTTGGGGGTTATATGGTGGGGGGGTTGGGGGTTGTATGGTGGTGGGGTTGGGGGTTATATGGTGGTGGGGTTGGGGGTTATATGGTGGTGGGGTTGGGGGTTACATAGTGGTGGGGTTGGGGGTTACATAGTGTTGGGGTTGGGGGTTGTATGGTGGTGGGGTTGGGGGTTGTATGGTGTTGGGGTTGGGGGTTGTATGGTGGTGGGGTTGGGGGTTGTATGGTGGTGGTGGGGTTGGGGGTTATATGGTGGTGGGGTTGGGGGTTGTATGGTGGGGGGGTTGGGGGTTATATGGTGGTGGGGTTGGGGGTTGTATGGTGGTGGGGTTGTTGGTTGTATGGTGGTGGGGTTGGGGGTTGAATGGTGGTGGGGTTGGGGGTTACATAGTGGTGGGGTTGGGGGTTGTATGGTGGTGGGGTTGGGGGTTATATGGTGGTGGGGTTGGGGGTTATATGGTGGTGGGGTTGTATGGTGGTGGGGTTGGGGGTTGTATGGTGTTGGGGTTGGGGTTGGAGGTTATATGGTGGTGGGGTTGGGGGTTATATGGTGGTGGGGTTGGGGGTTGTATGGTGGTGGGGTTGGGGGTTATATGATGGTGGGGTTGGGGGTTATATGGTGGGGGGTTGGGGGTTATATGGTGGTGGGGTTGGGGGTTATATGGTGGTGGGGTTGTATGGTGGTGGGGTTGGGGGTTATATGGTGGTGGGGTTGGGGGTTATATGGTTTTGGGGTTGGGGATTATATGGTGGGGGGTTGGGGGTTATATGGTGGTGGGGTTGGGGGTTATATGGTGGTGGGGTTGGGGGTTACATAGTGGTGGGGTTGGGGTTTTATGGTGGTGGGGTTGGGGGTTGTATGGTGGTGGGGTTGGGGGTTGTATGGTGGTGGGGTTGGGGGTTGTATGGTGGTGGGGTTGGGGGTTGTATGGTGGTGGGGTTGGGGGTTACATAGTGGTGGGGTTGGGGGTTGTATGGTGGTGGGGTTGGGGGTTATATGGTGGTGGGGTTGGGGGTTGTATGGTGGTGGGGTTGGGGGGTGTATGGTGGTGGGGGTTATATGGTGGGGGGTTGGGGGTTATATGGTGGTGGGGTTTGGGGTTGTATGGTGGTGGGGTTGGGGGTTGCATGGTGGTGGGGTTGGGGGTTCTATGATGGTGAGGTTGGGGGTAATATGGTGGTGGGGTTGGGGGTTGTATGGTGGTGGGGTTGGGGGTTGTATGGTGGTGGGGTTGAGGGTTGTATGGTGGTGGGGTTGGGGTTTGTATGGTGGTGGGGTTGGGGGTTATATGGTGGTGGGGTTGGGAGTTATATGGTGGGGGGGGTTGGGGTTGTATGGTGGTGGGGTTGGGGGTTATATGGTGGTGGGGTTGGGGTTGTATGGTGGTGGGGTTGGGGGTTATATGGTGGTGGGGTTGGGGGTTGTATGGTGGTGGGGTTGGGGGTTGTATGGTGGTGGGGTTGGGGGTTGTATGGGGTTGGGGGTTGTATGGTGGTGGGGTTTCGGGGTTGTATGGTGGTGGGGTTGGGGGTTGTATGGTGGTGGGGTTGGGGGTTACATAGTGGTGGGGTTGGGGGTTGTATGGTGGTGGGGTTGGGGGTTGTATGGTGGTGGGGTTGGGGGTTATATGGTGGTGGGGTTGGGGTTGGGGGTTATATGGTGGTGGGGTTGTATGGTGGTGGGGTTGGGGGTTGTATGGTGTTGGGGTTGGGGTTGGAGGTTATATGGTGGTGGGGTTGGGGGTTGTATGGTGGTGGGGTTGGGGGTTATATGATGGTGGGGTTGGGGGTTATATGGTGGGGGGTTGGGGGTTATATGGTGGTGGGGTTGGGGGTTATATGGTGGTGGGGTTGTATGGTGGTGGGGTTGGGGGTTATATGGTGGTGGGGTTGGGGGTTATATGGTGGTGGGGTTGGGGATTATATGGTGGGGGGTTGGGGGTTATATGGTGGTGGGGTTGGGGGTTGTATGGTGGTGGGGTTGGGGGGTGTATGGTGGTGGGGGTTATATGGTGGGGGGTTGGGGGTTATATGGTGGTGGGGTTGGGGGTTGTATGGTGGTGGGGTTGGGGGTTGCATGGTGGTGGGGTTGGGGGTTCTATGATGGTGAGGTTGGGGGTAATATGGTGGTGGGGTTGGGGGTTGTATGGTGGTGGGGTTGGGGGTTGTATGGTGGTGGGGTTGGGGGTTGTATGGTGGTGGGGTTGAGGGTTGTATGGTGGTGGGGTTGGGGTTTGTATGGTGGTGGGGTTGGGGGTTATATGGTGGTGGGGTTGGGGGTTACATAGTGGTGGGGTTGGGGTTTTATGGTGGTGGGGTTGGGGGTTGTATGGTGGTGGGGTTGGGGGTTGTATGGTGGTGGGGTTGGGGGTTGTATGGTGGTGGGGTTGGGGGTTGTATGGTGGTGGGGTTGGGGGTTACATAGTGGTGGGGTTGGGGGTTGTATGGTGGTGGGGTTGGGATTTATGTGGGGTTGGGGGTTATATGGTGGTGGGGTTGGGGGTTGTATGGTGGTGGGGTTGGGGGTTGTATGGTGGTTGGGTTGGGGGGTGTATGGTGGTGGGGGTTATATGGTGGGGGGTTGGGGGTTATATGGTGGTGGGGTTGGGGGTTGTATGGTGGTGGGGTTGGGGGTTGCATGGTGGTGGGGTTGGGGGTTCTATGATGGTGAGGTTGGGGGTAATATGGTGGTGGGGTTGGGGGTTGTATGGTGGTGGGGTTGGGGGTTGCATGGTGGTGGGGTTGGGGTTTGTATGGTGGTGGGGTTGGGGGTTATATGGTGTGGGGTTGGGGGTTATATGGTGGGGGGGTTGGGGTTGTATGGTGGTGGGGTTGGGGGTTATATGGTGGTGGGGTTGGGGTTGTATGGTGGTGGGGTTGGGGGTTATATGGTGGTGGGGTTGGGGGTTGTATGGTGGTGGGGTTGGGGGTTGTATGGTGGTGGGGTTGGGGGTTGTATGGGGTTGGGGGTTGTATGGTGGTGGGGTTTCGGGGTTGTATGTTGGTGGGGTTGGGGGTTGTATGGTGGTGGGGTTGGGGGTTACATAGTGGTGGGGTTGGGGGTTGTATGGTGGTGGGGTTGGGGGTTATATGGTGGTGGGGTTGGGGTTGCGGGTTATATGGTGGTGGGGTTGTATGGTGGTGGGGTTGGGGTTGGAGGTTATATGGTGGTGGGGTTGGGGGTTGTATGGTGGTGGGGTTGGGGGTTATATGATGGTGGGGTTGGGGGTTATATGGTGGGGGGTTGGGGTTATATGGTGGTGGGGTTGGGGGTTATATGGTGGTGGGGTTGTATGGTGGTGGGGTTGGGGGTTATATGGTGGTGGGGTTGGGGGTTATATGGTGGGGGGTTGGGGGTTATATGGTGGTGGGGTTGGGGGTTATATGGTGGTGGGGTTGGGGGTTACATAGTGGTGGGGTTGGGGTTTTATGGTGGTGGGGTTGGGGGTTGTATGGTGGTGGGGTTGGGGGTTGTATGGTGGTGGGGTTGGGGGTTACATAGTGGTGGGGTTGGGGGTTGTATGGTGGTGGGGTTGGGGGTTACATAGTGGTGGGGTTGGGGGTTGTATGGTGGTGGGGTTGGGGGTTATGTGGGGTTGGGGGTTATATGGTGGTGGGGTTGGGGGTTGTATGGTGGTGGGGTTGGGGGGTGTATGGTGGTGGGGGTTATATGGTGGGGGGTTGGGGGTTATATGGTGGTGGGGTTGGGGGTTGTATGGTGGTGGGGTTGGGGGTTGCATGGTGGTGGGGTTGGGGGTTCTATGATGGTGAGGTTGGGGGGTAATATGGTGGTGGGGTTGGGGGTTATATGGTGGGGGGGTTGGGGTTGTATAGTGGTGGGGTTGGGGGTTATATGGTGGTGGGGTTGGGGGTTATATGGTGGGGGGGTTGGGGTTGTATAGTGGTGGGGTTGGGGGTTATATGGTGGTGGGGTTGGGGTTGTATGGTGGTGGGGTTGGGGGTTATATGGTGGTGGGGTTGGGGGTTGTATGGTGGTGGGGTTGGGGGTTGTATGGTGGTGGGGTTGGGGGTTGTATGGGGTTGGGGGTTGTATGGTTGGTGGGGTTTCGGGGTTGTATGGTGGTGGGGTTGGGTGTTGTATGGTGGTGGGGTTGGGGGTTGTATGGGGTTGGGGTTTGTATGGTGGTGGGGTTGGGGGTTGTATGGTGGTGGGGTTGTATGGTGTTGGGGTTGGGGTTGGGGGTTGTATGGTGGTGGGGTTGGGGGTTGTATGGTGTTGGGGTTGGGGGTTGTATGGTGGTGGGGTTGGGGGTTGTATGGTGGTGGTGGGGTTGGGGGTTATATGGTGGTGGGGTTGGGGGTTGTATGGTGGGGGGGTTGGGGGTTATATGGTGGTGGGGTTGGGGGTTGTATGGTGGTGGGGTTGGGGGTTGTATGGTGGTGGGGTTGGGGGTTGTATGGTGGTGGGGTTGGGGGTTACATAGTGGTGGGGTTGGGGGTTGTATGGTGGTGGGGTTGGGGGTTATATGGTGGTGGGGTTGGGGGTTATATGGTGGTGGGGTTGTATGGTGGTGGGGTTGGGGGTTGTATGGTGTTGGGGTTGGGTTTGGAGGTTATATGGTGGTGCGGTTTGGGGTTATATGGTGGTGGGGTTGGGGGTTGTATGGTGGTGGGGTTGGGGGTTATATGATGGTGGGGTTGGGGGTTATATGGTGGGGGGTTGGGGGTTATATGGTGGTGGGGTTGGGGGTTATATGGTGGTGGGGTTGTATGGTGGTGGGGTTGGGGGTTATATGGTGGTGGGGTTGGGGGTTATATGGTGGTGGGGTTGGGGGTTATATGGTGGGGGGTTGGGGGTTATATGATGGTGGGGTTGGGGGTTATATGGTGTGGGGTTGGGGGTTACATAGTGGTGGGGTTGGGGTTTTATGGTGGTGGGGTTGGGGTTGTAGGTGGTGGGGTGGGGTTGTATGGTGGGGGTTGTATGGTGGTGGGGTTGGGGGTTGTATGGTGGTGGGGTTGGGGGTTGTATGGTGGTGGGGTTGGGGGTTACATAGTGGTGGGGTTGGGGGTTGTATGGTGGTGGGGTTGGGGGTTATGTGGGGTTGGGGGTTATATGGTGGTGGGGTTGGGGGTTGTATGGTGGTGGGGGTTATATGGTGGGGGGTTGGGGGTTATATGGTGGTGGGGTTGGGGGTTGTATGGTGGTGGGGTTGGGGTTGCATGGTGGTGGGGTTGGGGTTGTATGGTGGTGGGGTTGGGGGTTGTATGGTGGTGGGGTTGGGGGTTGTATGGGGTTGGGGTTTGTATGGTGGTGGGGTTGGGGTTGTATGGTGGTGGGGTTGTATGGTGTTGGGGTTGGGGTTGGGGGTTGTATGGTGGTGGGGTTGGGGGTTGTATGGTGGTGGGGTTGGGGTTGGGGGTTGTATGGTGGTGGGGTTGGGGGTTGTATGGTGGTGGGGTTGGGGTTGGGGTTTGTATGGTGGTGGGGTTGGGGGTTATATGGTGGTGGGGTTGGGGGTTATATGGTGGGGGGGTTGGGGGGTACGATGGTGGTGGGGTTGGGGGTTGTATGGTGGGGTTGGGGGTTGTATGGTGGTGGGTTGGGGGTTGTATGGAGGTGGGGTTGGTGGTTGTATGGTGATGGGGTGGGGGGGTTGGGGGGTACGATGGTGGTGGGGTTGGGGGTTGTATGGTGGGGTTGGGGGTTGTATGGTGATGGGGTGGGGGTTTGGGGGTTCTACGGCAGCAGGGTTTTGGGAGTTTGGGGTTGAATGTTGGGGTGGTGGTTGTATGGTGGTGGGGTGGGGGGTTGTATGGTGGAGGGTTTGGGGGTTCTATGGCAGCAGAGTTGGGAGTTCTATGGCAGCAGAGTTGGGAGTTCTATGGCAGCAGAGTTGGGATTTCTATGGCAGCAGGGTTGTGAGTTCTATGGCAGCAGAGTTTTGAGTTCTATGGCAGCAGAGTTGGGAGTTCTATGGCAGCAGAGTTGGGATTTCTATGGCAGCAGTGTTGGGGTTCTATGGCAGCTGATTTGGGAGTTCTATGGCAGCAGAGTTGGGAGTTCTATGGCAGCAGAGTTGGGAGTTCTATGGCAGCAGAGTTGGGAGTTCTATGGCAGCAGAGTTGGGAGTTCTATGGCAGCAGAGTTGGGAGTTCTATGGCAGCAGAGTTAGGGGTTCTATGGCAGCTGATTTGGGAGTTCTATGGCAGCAGTGTTGGGGTTCTATGGCAGCAGAGTTGTTAGTTCTATGGTAGCAGAGTTGTGAGTTCTATGGCAGCAGATTTGTGAGTTCTATGGCAGCAGAGTTGTGAGTTCTATGGCAGCAGAGTTACGGGTTCCGGCTACAGAATGACCCATGATCTCAGGCAGTAGAGCAGATGTTAGACATGGCGCTTGGCGTCTGGTCCCGAGGCCCAACGGCCTTATCTCTGAAAGCGGTTGGCTAATCACATCCTTCTCCTTGTAAAAACTGGGATAATTAGTAAATGGACATGGTCCTTGTGTGTAAATATTAAATATCATGATGGTATCTCCCCCCCCCCCCATGTTATCTATCCTCCAGATGGCTTGTTCCATGCAGAGAAACATAAATATATGCCTGACTCGGCTCCACGCTCTCTGTTACACTCTCTGGGTCGTCCGAGGACAAGGATTCTGAATCAGAACAATAGAGGTCCTTCAGAAATGTAATGGAACGCTGCCTCGAAACTGCAGTCGACATGATGCAACTACCAACCCAATTTTCCCAGTGAAAATGAAAAGAGAATGTATCTTCAGCAGATCAGCAGGGAAGATCTTTGACGTACATAGATCATCTGTTTAATCTAATGTTCAAGAAGAGGACCTCTACCCTCAGTGGCGTAAGAGGTTGTGTGCTGACAGTTTAAACCAGAACTATCGTATTATATTGAACCGTTTAACAGATCTTTGTGTAATAGCTAGCAGAATATCCAATATGGGTAAAGACTTGTGTAAGGAGACAATAAAAACCCAAAGCTACATATTACCTGGCTAAAGATAGGATCTACACAGATGTAGCTAAGTTCTTACAGGAAGTAGAGGACAGGAAATCTACAAGTAGAAGGACAGGAAATCTACAAGTAGAGGACAGGAATTCTACAAGTAGAGGAAAGTAAAACTACAAGTAGAGGACAGGAAAACTACAAGTAGAGGAAAGTAAAACTACAAGTAGAGGACAGGAAAACTACAAGTCGAGGACAGGAAAACTACAAGTCGAGGACAGGAAAACTACAAGTAGAGGACAGAAAAACTACAAGTAGAGGACAGGAAAACTACAAGTCGAGGACAGGAAAACTACAAGTAGAGGACAGGAAAACTACAAGTCGAGGACAGGAAAACTACAAGTCGAGGACAGGAAAACTACAAGTCGAGGACAGGAAAACTACAAGTAGAGGACAGGAAAACTACAAGTAGAGGACTCGAAAACTACAAGTCGAGGACAGGAAAACTACAAGTCGAGGACAGGAAAGCTACAAGTCGAGGACAGGAAAACTACAAGTCGAGGACAGGAAAACTACAAGTCGAGGACAGGAAAACTACAAGTAGAGGACAGGAAAACTACAAGTCGAGGACAGGAAAACTACAAGTAGAGGACTCGAAAACTACAAGTAGAGGACTTGAAAACTACAAGTAGAGGACAGGAAAACTACAAATAGAGGACAGGAAAACTACAAGTCGAGGACAGGAAAACTACAAGTCGAGGACAGGAAAACTACAAGTCGAGGACAGGAAAACTACAAGTCGAGGACAGGAAAACTACAAGTCGAGGACAGGAAAACTACAAGTAGAGGACAGGAAAACTACAAGTAGAGGACAGGAAAACTACAAGTAGAGGACAGGAAAACTACAAGTAGAGGGGGACTAGAGCAATAGAAGTAAGACAACTGCTACATACAGGGTAGTCTTGCATTAAGAGCTGAGGATATTACTACAAAGAAGGCTCAATGAGTTATACAGACAACTTTAATAAACAACCTGAAATAATCTAAATGTAGTTATGTTTTCCGTTGTTGATTCAATAAGACAATGCCCATTTCAAGCTTATCTTTCTAAAATACAAACAGTTAATTCAGAATAGTTTGGCAAGTTAGCTGGCTAAGACACTGATCCTGCATTGTAGTATACTCTTCTGTAGGCCACAGATATTTGGTCCATGCCGAAGTAGGATAGGTTGAACTAATCCTAACCCTGGTAGAATAGGATAAACTTACCCTAAACCTGGTATTATAGGATAAACTAACCATAAACCTGATATTATAGGATAAACTAATCCTAACCCTGGTAGAATAGGATAAACTAACCGTAAACCTGGTATTATAGGATAAACTATTCTTAACCCTGGTATTACAGGATAAACTAATCCTAACCCTGGTAGTATAGGATAAACTAATCCTAACCCTGGTAGTATAGGATAAACTAATCCTAACCCTGGTAGTATAGGATAAACTAATCCTAACCCTGGTAGTATAGGATAAACGAATCCTAACCCTGGTAGTATAGGATAAACTAATCCTAACCCTGGTAGGATAGGATAAACTAACCCTGACCCTGGTAGAATAGGGTAACCTTGATGGTCCGCAACCAAACAGTCTATACATTAAACTGTTAACACACGCACACTACGCATAACTACATAGGGCTACATTGGCCAACAGGGTGAACTTCAAGTAGTCCGTGTGATGTGTTAGTGTGTTGCTCTATGGAATTGTAAATGCAGTCATTTACCATGTGTATGTTGTTCTGACTGATGAGAGCAGACAGAGGAAGCAGGGTTGGACCAGCCTGGTCCATGACCCTGTAAAACAACAGCACCCAAAGAAAATAGCAGGTCACACACGTAGCAGGTCACACACGATCATTCGGAAACTACTCACACCCCTTCCCCTTTTCCCTCATGTTGTTACGTTACAGCCTAATTCTAAAATTCGTTAAATTATAATTTTTCCTCATCAATCTACACACAATACCCCATAATGACATCACAATACCCCATAATGACATCACAATACCCCATAATGACATCACAATACCCCATATTGTTAAAGCAAAAACAGGTTCAGGTGCATCCTGCTTCCATTGATCATCCTTGAGATGTTTCTACAACTTGATTGGTAAATTCAGTTGATTGGACATTATTTGAAAAGGCACACACCCTGTCTACATAAGGTCCCAAGCCATGAGGTCGAAGGAATTATCCATAGAACTCCGAGACAGTGCCGAGGCACAGATCTAGGGAAGGGTACCAAAACATTTCTGCAGCATTGAAGGTCCCCAAGAACACAGTGGCCTCCATCATTCTTAAATGGAAGAAGTTTGAAACCACTAAGCAATCGGACCTTGGTTAGGGAGGTGACCAAGAACCCGATGGTCACTCTGGCAGAGCTCTAGAGTTCCTCTGTGGAGATGGGAGAACCTTCCAGAAGGACAACCATCTCTGCAGCACTCCAGCACTCAGGCCTTTATGGTAGAGTGGCCAGATGGAAGCCATTCCTCAGTAAAAGGGACATGACAGCCAGCTTGGAGTTTTGCAAATGGCACCTAAAGGATTCTCAGACCATGAGAAACAAGATTCTCTGGTCTGATGAATCCAAGATTGAACTCTTTGGCCTGAATGCCAAGTGTCACGTCTGGAGGAAACCTGGCACCATCCCTACGGTGAAGCATGGAGGTGAGGCACGGTGGTGGCAGCATCATGCTGTGGGGATATTTTTCAGCGGCAGGGACTGGGAGACTAGTCAGATCGAGGGAAAGATGAATGGAACAAAGTACAGAGATATCCTTGATGAAAACCTGCTCCAGAGCGCTCAGAACCTCAGACTGGGGCGAAGGTTCACCTTCCAACAGGACAACGACCCTAAGCACACAGCCAAGACAACGCAGGAGTGGCTTCGGGACAAGTCTCTGAATGTCCTTGAGTGGTCCAGCCAGAGCCCGGACTTGAACCCGTTCGAACATCTCTGGAGAGACCTGAAAATAGCTGTGCAGTAACGCTCCCCATCCAACCTGATAGAGCTTGGGAGGATCTGCAGAAAATAATGGGAGAAACTCCCCTAATACAGGTATACCAAGCTTTTAGCGTCATACCCAAGAAGACTCAAGGCTGTAATCGCTGCCAAAGGTGTTTCAACAAAGTACTGAGTAAAGGGTCTGAATACTTACGTTTTTTTTATTTGTAACACATTTGCAAACATTTCCAAAAATGTATTTTTGCTTTGTCATAATAACATACCGAGTCGATGTGCAAATAGATAGATAAATAAATAGGTAATTTAACAAGGTAATTGTAGTAGCTATGTGCAAATACCATCCTGTAGGTTTTCATTCCAGCCCTAATCTAGCACAACTGATTCTAATAATTACCTGGTTGATGAATCAGGTTAGTTACAACTGGTGTTGGAGTGAAAACAGACCGGAGGGTAATTCTCCAGGAAGAGGTTTGGAGAGCCCTGGGGTAAAGTGATGTGGCATTTACCCTCACATAAAGTCCAGTGTGTTGGGTAGAGAAGAGGTTTGGAGAGCCCTGGGGTAAAGTGATGTGGCATTTACCCTCACATAAAGTCCAGTGTGTTGGGTAGAGAAGAGGTTTGGAGAGCCCTGGGGTAAATTGATGTGACATTTACCCTCACATAAAGTCCAGTGTGTTGGGTAGAGAAGAGGTTTGGAGAGCCCTGGGGTAAATTGATGTGACATTTACCCTCACATAAAGTCCAGTGTGTGGGGTAGAGTCCAGTGTGTTGGGTAGAGAAGAAGTTTGGAGAGCCCTGGGGTAAAGTGATGTGGCATCAGGATGGATAATAGACCATAGCAGCAGCGTATGTGGTGAATGTTTGTGTGTGTTGTGGTGTCAGTGTAAGTATGTGTGAGTGTGTTGGGTAGAGGCAGTGTGTTGGGTAGAGTCCAGTGTGTGGGGTAGAGTCCAGTGTGTTGGGTAGAGTCCAGTGTGTTGGGTAGAGTCCAGTGTGTGGGGTTAGAGTCCAGTGTGTGGGTAGAGTCCAGTGTGTTGGGTAGAGTCCAGTGTGTGGAGTAGAGTTCAATGTGTTGGGTAAAGTCCAGTGTGTTGGGTAGAGTCCAGTGTGTTGGGTAGAGTCCAGTGTGTTGGGTAGAGTCCGTGTGTGGGGTTAGAGTCCAGTGTGTGGGTAGAGTCAGTGTGTGGGGTTAGAGTCCAGTGTGTGGGGTTAGAGTCCAGTGTGTGGGTAGAGTCCTGTGTGTGGGTAGAGTCCAGTGTGTGGGTAGAGTCCAGTGTGTTGGGTAGAGTCCAGTGTGTTGGGTAGAGTCCGTGTGTGGGGTTAGAGTCCAGTGTGTGGGTAGAGTCAGTGTGTGGGGTTAGAGTCCAGTGTGTGGGGTTAGAGTCCAGTGTGTGGGTAGAGTCCTGTGTGTGGGTAGAGTCCAGTGTGTGGGTAGAGTCCAGTGTGTTGGGTAGAGTCCAGTGTGTTGGGTAGAGTCCAGTGTGTTGGGTAGAGTCCAGTGTGTTGGGTAGAGTCCAGTGTGTTGGGTAGAGTCCAGTGTGTGGGGTAGAGTCCAGTGTGTGGGGTAAAGTCAATTTTGAGCCTGTAATCGAACCCACAAATGCTGATGCTCCAGATACTCAACTTGTCTAAAGAAGGCCAGTTTTATTGCTTCTTTAATCAGAACAACAGTCCAGACCAGTGTGTTGGGTAGAGCGGGCCCCTGTCGTCTTTTTCCGATGGGGCCTGGAAATGCTTGTTAGGGAGGGGCTTTCACTGTTTCACTTCCTTGTTAGGGAGGGGCTTTCACTGTTTCACTTCCTTGTTAGGGAGGGGCTTTCACTGTTTCACTTCCTTGTTAGGGAGGGGCTTTCACTGTTTCACTCCCTTGTTAGGGAGGGGCTTTCACTCTTTCACTCCCTTGTTAGGGAGGGGCTTTCACTCTTTCACTTCCTTGTTAGGGAGGGGCTTTCACAAGTCATGGAAATGTAATGGCGCTCAGAAACATTCCCACACAACCAGGTAAAGCTCGAAAACGGTGCCTGAAGATTTTTAATTTTTTAAAATTAAAATATCAGGCCCATCTCCATTCGATTAATATACGCTGTATGAAAATGTGTGATAACTGATGTTAAGTGGTGACGACTAGGGTATCCCCCCCTTTCATGTGTCATGGATTTGGCACCCCTCGGCACCCCTCAGCACCCCTCGCTTCAGGACCTTCAAAAGGGGGCCCACTCTGGCTTTGATTCTCCACACAAGAACAGAAAAACATATTTTGTCCCTGACATTTTGCCGCCAAATGCTAAAATATACCGCCAAGCTAATCACACAATGTATATTCCTTGATGGCGCCTGCCTGAATGCTCCCCCCCCTTCATTCTCCCTCCCTCGCTCCTCACCTCCTCCCTCTCCTCGTCCTCCTCAACAATTACTTGAATGACTATTTTCTTGGCAAAGTAGACAAACTTAAGCATGAAATTCCAGAAACAAATGGTGAGTCATCATATTCATTCATAAAATATCTAAGAATTAAAGAAAAGCATTGTAATTTTGAATTCTGTAAAGTTAGTGTGTCATCTCCCTCAACGTGAGGTGGAAAATGTCATTAACGAGAAACCAACTGGTATTGACGACCAAGATGGAAAGCTACTGAGGACGAGAGCGAACTATAGTCCCTCTCCTGTTTGTCATGTCTTTATTCTGAGTCTGGAGAAAAGGGTTTGTCCTCAGACCTGCAGGGAGGAAAAAGTCATTCTGCTACCCAATAATATTAAAGAACCCTTTACTGGTTCTAACAGCCGACCAATCAGCTTGCTAACCGACTCTTAGCCAAGTTTAGGGAAAAACATGTGTTTGACCAGACACAAAGCTATTTCTCTGTACACAAATTAACAACAGACTTTCAGCATGTTTATAGAGAAGGGCTGCAATGACAATGTACTGTACTGACAAAACAAGACTGATGATTGGCTGAAAGATAATTGATAATAAGAAGATTGTGGGAGCTGTATTGTTAGATTTCAGTGCAGCTGTTGATATTATTGACCTTAATCTGTTCATGAAAAAAACACACACTACCGTTCAACAGTTTGGGGTCACTTAGAAACGTCCTTGTTTTTTAAAGAAAATCACATTTTCTGTCCATTTAAAATAACATCAAATTGATCAGAAATACAGTGTAGACATTGTTCATGTTGTAAATGACTATTGTAGCTGGAAATGGCTGATTTTTAATGGAATATCTACATAGGTGTACAGAGGCCCATTATCAGCAACCATCACTCCTGTGTTCCAATGGCAAGTTGTGTTAGTTTATCCAAGTTTATAATTTTAAAAGGCTAAGTGATCATTAGAAAACCCTTTTGCAATTATGTTAGCACAGCTGAAAACTGTTCTGCCTCAAAATGGCCAGAAGCAAAGACCTTTCTTCTGACTCTCGTCAGTCTATTCTTTTTTTGAGAAATGAAGGCTATTCCTTGCGAGAAATTGCGAAGATTCTGAAGATTTCGTACAACGCATTGCACGACTCCCTTCACCGAACAGCGCAAACTGGCGCTAACCAGAATAGAAAGAGGAGTGGGAGGCCCCGGTGCACAACTGAGCAAGAGGACAAGTATATTAGAGAGTCTAGTTTGAGAAACAGATGCCTCACAAGTCCTCAACTGGCAGCTTCATTAAATATTACCCTCAAAACACCAGTCTCAACGTCAACAGTGAAGAGGCGACTCCGGGATGCTGGCCTTCTAGGCAGAGTTGCAAAGAAAAAGCCATATCTCAGACTGGCCAATAAAAATAAAGATTAAGATGGGCAAAAGAACACAGACACTGAACAGAGGAACTCTGTCCCGGAGTCACCTCTTCACTGTTGACGTTGAGACTGGTGTTTTGCGGGTAATATTTAATGATGTGCAAAGCGTGAAAAAAAGAGTGTGCATCAAGGTAAAGGGTGGCTACTTTGAAGAATCTCAAATATAAATACAGTTTGGTTTGTTTAACACATTTATTGTTTATTACATGATTCCATTTGTGTTATTCCATAGTTTTGATGTCTTCACTATTATTCTACAATGTAGAAAATAGTAAAAATAAAGAAAAACCACTGAATGAGTAGGTGTATCCAAACTTTTGACTGGTACTGAACATGAAATCGATAACAGACAACATTCCGAAACTGACTATCTCTGAAACTCACTTTGATGATACAGTGCTAGCAATACAAGGTTTCAACATCTTCAGAAGAGACAGGAAAGCCAATGGTGGAGGTGTTGCCGTTTATGTTCAGAGTCATACTCATGTAAAGCCTAGAGAGGATCTAATGTCAAATACTGTTGAAGTAATATGGCTACAGGTTAATCTGCCTCACCTGAAGCTCATTCTGGTGGGAAGCTGCTATAGACCATCAAGTGCTAACAGTCAGTATCTGGTAATGTATGAAATGCTTGAACATCTATGTGATATCAACAGAGAGGTATCTTTTATGGGTGATGTAAACATTGACTGGCTCTCTTCAAGCTGCCCACTCAAGAAAAAGCATGTCTAACTGAAAGCTGATGATCAGTTTTTGTCAATGCCGAAATGAGTATGACATCTGTTTTTTAAAGTATAATTTTCAAAAATGTTATTATAGATCTTTATTTTTTTCTGCATACTCAAAAGGTCTACTATCTAGGACGCACGTATGGGTAATCTGACACATCCACAGAATCGTGAGATTCACAACACGTAGTGCATCGGCACCTAAATATTATGACAATATTGTATCGTGAGGTCCCAGTAAATTTGCAGACAGACAGACAGAAAGACAGGCAAACAGACAGACAGACAGGCAAACAGACAGACAGACAGACATGACAGACAGACAGAAATGACAGGCAGACAGGGACAGACAGACAGACAGATAGGGATACTACAGACAGACAGACAGACAGACAGACAGACAGACAGACAGACAGACAGACAGACAGACAGACAGACAGACAGACAGACAGACAGACAGACAGACAGACAGACAGACAGACAGACAGACAGATAGGGATACTACAGACAGACAGATAGATAGGGATACTACAGACAGACAGACAGACAAATAGGGATACTACAGACAGACAGACAGACAGACAGACAGACAGACAGACAGACAGACAGACAGACAGACAGACAGACAGACAGACAGACAGACAGACAGACAGACAGACAGACAGACAGACAGACAGGGATACTACAGACAGACAGACAGACAGACAGACAGACAGACAGACAGACAGACAGACAGACAGACAGACAGACAGACAGACAGACAGACAGACAGACAGACAGACAGACAGACAGACAGACAGACAGACAGACAGACAGATAGGGATACTACAGACAGACAGGCAGACAGGTTATGATACAGTACCGACGTCAGATACATTTTTGTTGTCTCAATCAACATGTAAGAAACTGGCCTCTTCAGTCTGTAAAAATCACATTGCGTTGACCAGATCCAGTGTGAAATTGGGTTTTCACTAGTTATTGGTTTAGTACAGAGCTGTTAGTAGCTAGAGAGAAGCTAGGGGGCGGTGTAACTTCACTCAATGGCACCACTGGCCTGCTCCAAGTCTTTCCAGACTCCTCTCCACAGCACTGGGTTTGGTTTGATAAACGTTATTTAGTTCTAGAATTCTGACAATGATAAAGAATTGGGACAGAAGATTGTGTCATGGGTTCTGACTGCGGGACCAGGGGACGGACGGACAGGCAGACAGACAGACAGAATGACAGACACAGACAGACAGACAGACAGACAGACAGACAGACAGACACAGACAGACAGACAGACAGACAGACAGACAGACAGACAGACAGACAGACAGACAGACAGACAGACAGACAGACAGACAGACAGACAGACAGACAGACAGACAGACACACAGACACACAGACACACAGACAGACAGACAGACAGAGACAGACAGACAGACAGACAGACATCAGCGTCTATCTACAACATAGAGTTCAGAGTACCCTAACCCACTGGTTCTCTTCCCCATAACCCTCTGATCTAGGGTTACAGACAGACTAAGACTCCATTGGGGATGGAGACTATGACGCATTTCAACTGTGGACTGAGTGATGAACTACTACACAATGAAAACCATGGACAACTGAGGATTGCCAAACCTTATCCACACACACATCACAAGTCGATCCACACGTCATTATCACCGATCAGACACACACTGTGGTTTTCCTCTTCATATCAAATCACACACACACACACACACACACACACACACACACACACACACACACACACACACACGTCACAGTTTTCTTAGAGTTCTACTGCAGAAGGCGTGTCGTTGTCATGCATTCTGGAACGTTAAATCACAACAAGTATGGGAACCTGTCCAATGACCAACTGACACAAACATCCTGCAGGAGTTAACCCTGTCTGGGGTACTAGACTGTGTCTGGGGTAGTTAACCCTGTCTGGGGTACTAGACTGTGTCTGGGGTAGTTAACCCTGTCTGGGGTACTAGACTGTGTCTGGGGTAGTTAACCCTGTCTGTGGTAGTTAACCCTGTCTGGGGTACTAGACTGTGTCTGGGGTAGTTAACCCTGTCTGGGGTAGTTAACCCTGTCTGGGGTAGTTAACCCTGTCTGTGGTACTAGACTGTGTCTGGGGTAGTTAACCCTGTCTGGGGTAGTTAACCCTGTCTGGGGTACTAGACTGTGTCTGGGGTAGTTAACCCTGTCTGGGGTACTAGACTGTGTCTGGGGTAGTTAACCCTGTCTGTGGTACTAGACTGTGTCTGGGGTAGTTAACCCTGTCTGGGGTACTAGACTGTGTCTGGGGTAGTTAACCCTGTCTGTGGTACTAGACTGTGTCTGGGGTAGTTAACCCTGTCTGGGGTACTAGACTGTGTCTGGGGTAGTTAACCCTGTCTGTGGTACTAGACTGTGTCTGGGGTAGTTAACCCTGTCTGTGGTACTAGACTGTGTCTGGGGTAGTTAACCCTGTCTGTGGTACTAGACTGTGTCTGGGGTAGTTAACCCTGTCTGGGGTACTAGACTGTGTCTGGGGTAGTTAACCCTGTCTGTGGTACTAGACTGTGTCTGGGGTAGTTAACCCTGTCTGGGGTAGTTAACCCTGTCTGGGGTACTAGACTGTCTGGGGTAGTTAACCCTGTCTGGGGTACTAGACTGTGTCTGGGGTAGTTAACCCTGTCTGTGGTACTAGACTGTGTCTGGGGTAGTTAACCCTGTCTGGGGTACTAGTCTGTGTCTGGGGTAGTTAACCCTGTCTGTGGTACTAGACTGTGTCTGGGGTAGTTAACCCTGTCTGGGGTACTAGTCTGTGTCTGGGGTAGTTAACCCCGTCTGGGGTAGTTAACCCTGTCTGGGGTACTAGACTGTGTCTGGGGTAGTTAACCCAGTCTGTGGTACTAGACTGTGTCTGGGGTAGTTAACCCTGTCTGGGGTAGTTAACCCTGTCTGTGGTACTAGACTGTGTCTGGGGTAGTTAACCCTGTCTGTGGTACTAGACTGTGTCTGGGGTAGTTAACCCTGTCTGTGGTACTAGACTGTGTCTGTGGTAGTTAACCCTGTCTGTGGTACTAGACTGTGTCTGGGGTAGTTAACCCTGTCTGTGGTAGTTAACCCTGTCTGGGGTACTAGACTGTGTCTGGGGTAGTTAACCCTGTCTGGGGTAGTTAACCCTGTCTGGGGTAGTTAACCCTGTCTGTGGTACTAGACTGTGTCTGGGGTAGTTAACCCTGTCTGGGGTAGTTAACCCTGTCTGGGGTACTAGACTGTGTCTGGGGTAGTTAACCCTGTCTGGGGTACTAGACTGTGTCTGGGGTAGTTAACCCTGTCTGTGGTACTAGACTGTGTCTGGGGTAGTTAACCCTGTCTGGGGTACTAGACTGTGTCTGGGGTAGTTAACCCTGTCTGTGGTACTAGACTGTGTCTGGGGTAGTTAACCCTGTCTGTGGTACTAGACTGTGTCTGGGGTAGTTAACCCTGTCTGTGGTACTAGACTGTGTCTGGGGTAGTTAACCCTGTCTGGGGTACTAGACTGTGTCTGGGGTAGTTAACCCTGTCTGTGGTACTAGACTGTGTCTGGGGTAGTTAACCCTGTCTGGGGTACTAGACTGTGTCTGGGGTAGTTAACCCTGTCTGTGGTACTAGACTGTGTCTGGGGTAGTTAACCCTGTCTGGGGTAGTTAACCCTGTCTGGGGTACTAGACTGTCTGGGGTAGTTAACCCTGTCTGGGGTACTAGACTGTGTCTGGGGTAGTTAACCCTGTCTGTGGTACTAGACTGTGTCTGGGGTAGTTAACCCTGTCTGGGGTACTAGTCTGTGTCTGGGGTAGTTAACCCTGTCTGGGGTAGTTAACCCTGTCTGGGGTACTAGACTGTGTCTGGGGTAGTTAACCCAGTCTGTGGTACTAGACTGTGTCTGGGGTAGTTAACCCTGTCTGGGGTAGTTAAACCTGTCTGTGGTACTAGACTGTGTCTGGGGTAGTTAACCCTGTCTGTGGTACTAGACTGTGTCTGGGGTAGTTAACCCTGTCTGTGGTACTAGACTGTGTCTGGGGTAGTTAACCCTGTCTGTGGTACTAGACTGTGTCTGGGGTAGTTAACCCTGTCTGGGGTACTAGACTGTGTCTGGGGTAGTTAACCCTGTCTGTGGTAATAGACTGTGTCTGGGGTAGTTAACCCTGTCTGTGGTACTAGACTGTGTCTGGGGTAGTTACCCTGTCTGGGGTACTAGACTGTGTCTGGGGTAGTTAACCCTGTCTGGGGTACTAGACTGTGTCTGGGTAGTTAACCCTGTCTGTGGTACTAGACTGTGTCTGGGGTAGTTACCCCTGTCTGGGGTACTAGACTGTGTCTGGGGTAGTTAACCCTGTCCTGTGGTACTAGACTGTGTCTGGGGTAGTTAACCCTGTCTGTGGTACTAGACTGTGTCTGGGGTAGTTAACCCTGTCTGGGGTACTAGACTGTGTCTGGGGTAGTTAACCCTGTCTGGGGTACTAGACTGTGTCTGGGGTAGTTAACCCTATCTGGGGTACTAGACTGTGTCTGGGGTAGTTAACCCTGTCTGTGGTACTAGACTGTGTCTGGGGTAGTTAACCCTGTCTGGGGTAGTTAACCCTGTCTGGGGTACTAGACTGTGTCTGAGGTAGTTAACCCAGTCTGTGGTACTAGACTGTGTCTGGGGTAGTTAACCCTGTCTGGGGTACTAGACTGTGTCTGGGGTAGTTAACCCTGTCTGGGTTACTAGACTGTGTCTGGGGTAGTTAACCCTGTCTGGGGTACTAGACTGTGTCTGGGGTAGTTAACCCTGTCTGTGGTACTAGACTGTGTCTGGGGTAGTTAACCCTGTCTGGGGTACTAGACTGTGTCTGGGGTAGTTAACCCTGTCTGTGGTACTAGACTGTGTCTGGGGTAGTTAACCCTGTCTGTGGTACTAGACTGTGTCTGGGGTAGTAAACCCTGTCTGGGGTACTAGACTGTGTCTGGGGTAGTTAACCCTGTCTGGGGTAGTAAACCCTGTCTGGGGTACTAGACTGTGTCTGGGGTAGTTAACCCTGTCTGGGGTACTAGACTGTGTCTGGGGTAGTAAACCCTGTCTGTGGTACTAGACTGTGTCTGGGGTAGTTAACCCTGTCTGGGGTACTAGACTGTGTCTGGGGTAGTTAACCCTGTCTGGGGTAGTTATCCCTGTCTGGGGTACTAGACTGTGTCTGGGGTAGTTAACCCTGTCTGGGGTAGTTAACCCTGTCTGGGGTACTAGACTGTGTCTGGGGTAGTTAACCCTGTCTGTGGAACTAGACTGTGTCTGGGGTAGTTAACCCTGTCTGTGGTACTAGACTGTGTCTGGGGTAGTTAATCCTGTGTGGGGTACTAGACTGTGTCTGGGGTAGTTAACCCTGTCTGGGGTAGTTAACCCTGTCTGGGGTACTAGACTGTGTCTGGGGTAGTAAACCCTGTCTGTGGTACTAGACTGTGTCTGGGGTAGTTAACCCTGTCTGGGGTACTAGACTGTGTCTGGGGTAGTTAACCCTGTCTGGGGTAGTTAACCCTGTCTGGGGTAGTTAACCCTGTCTGGGGTACTAGGCTGTGTCTAGGGTAGTTAACCCTGTCTGGGGTAGTTAACCCTGTCTGGGGTACTAGACTGTGTCTGGGGTAGTTAACCCTGTCTGTGGTACTAGACTGTGTCTGGGGTAGTAAACCCTGTCTGTGGTACTAGACCCTGTCTGGGGTACTAGACTGTGTCTGGGGTAGTTAACCCTGTCTGGGGTAGTTAACCCTGTCTGGGGTACTAGACTGTGTCTGGGGTAGTTAACCCTGTCTGTGGTACTAGACTGTGTCTGGGGTAGTAAACCCTGTCTGTGGTACTAGACTGTGTCTGGGGTAGTTAACCCTGTCTGGGGTACTAGACTGTGTCTGGGGTAGTTAACCCTGTCTGGGGTAGTTAACCCTGTCTGGGGTACTAGACTGTGTCTGGGGTAGTAAACCCTGTCTGTGGTACTAGACCCTGTCTGGGGTACTAGACTGTCTGGGGTAGTTAACCCTGTCTGGGGTACTAGACTGTGTCTGGGGTAGTTAACCCTGTCTGTGGTACTAGACTGTGTCTGGGGTAGTTAACCCTGTCTGGGGTACTAGTCTGTGTCTGGGGTAGTTAACCCTGTCTGGGGTAGTTAACCCTGTCTGGGGTACTAGACTGTGTCTGGGGTAGTTAACCCAGTCTGTGGTACTAGACTGTGTCTGGGGTAGTTAACCCTGTCTGGGGTAGTTAAAACCTGTCTGTGGTACTAGACTGTGTCTGGGGTAGTTAACCCTGTCTGTGGTACTAGACTGTGTCTGGGGTAGTTAACCCTGTCTGTGGTACTAGACTGTGTCTGGGGTAGTTAACCCTGTCTGTGGTACTAGACTGTGTCTGGGGTAGTTAACCCTGTCTGGGGTACTAGACTGTGTCTGGGGTAGTTAACCCTGTCTGTGGTAATAGACTGTGTCTGGGGTAGTTAACCCTGTCTGTGGTACTAGACTGTGTCTGGGGTAGTTAACCCTGTCTGGGGTACTAGACTGTGTCTGGGGTAGTTAACCCTGTCTGGGGTACTAGACTGTGTCTGGGGTAGTTAACCCTGTCTGTGGTACTAGACTGTGTCTGGGGTAGTTACCCCTGTCTGGGGTACTAGACTGTGTCTGGGGTAGTTAACCCTGTCTGTGGTACTAGACTGTGTCTGGGGTAGTTAACCCTGTCTGTGGTACTAGACTGTGTCTGGGGTAGTTAACCCTGTCTGGGGTAGTTAACCCTGTCTGGGGTACTAGACTGTGTCTGAGGTAGTTAACCCAGTCTGTGGTACTAGACTGTGTCTGGGGTAGTTAACCCTGTCTGGGGTACTAGACTGTGTCTGGGGTAGTTAACCCTGTCTGGGTTACTAGACTGTGTCTGGGGTAGTTAACCCTGTCTGGGGTACTAGACTGTGTCTGGGGTAGTTAACCCTGTCTGTGGTACTAGACTGTGTCTGGGGTAGTTAACCCTGTCTGGGGTACTAGACTGTGTCTGGGGTAGTTAACCCTGTCTGTGGTACTAGACTGTGTCTGGGGTAGTTAACCCTGTCTGTGGTACTAGACTGTGTCTGGGGTAGTAAACCCTGTCTGGGGTACTAGACTGTGTCTGGGGTAGTTAACCCTGTCTGGGGTAGTAAACCCTGTCTGGGGTACTAGACTGTGTCTGGGGTAGTTAACCCTGTCTGGGGTACTAGACTGTGTCTGGGGTAGTAAACCCTGTCTGTGGTACTAGACTGTGTCTGGGGTAGTTAACCCTGTCTGGGGTACTAGACTGTGTCTGGGGTAGTTAACCCTGTCTGGGGTAGTTATCCCTGTCTGGGGTACTAGACTGTGTCTGGGGTAGTTAACCCTGTCTGGGGTAGTTAACCCTGTCTGGGGTACTAGACTGTGTCTGGGGTAGTTAACCCTGTCTGTGGAACTAGACTGTGTCTGGGGTAGTTAACCCTGTCTGTGGTACTAGACTGTGTCTGGGGTAGTTAATCCTGTGTGGGGTACTAGACTGTGTCTGGGGTAGTTAACCCTGTCTGGGGTAGTTAACCCTGTCTGGGGTACTAGACTGTGTCTGGGGTAGTAAACCCTGTCTGTGGTACTAGACTGTGTCTGGGGTAGTTAACCCTGTCTGGGGTACTAGACTGTGTCTGGGGTAGTTAACCCTGTCTGGGGTAGTTAACCCTGTCTGGGGTAGTTAACCCTGTCTGGGGTACTAGGCTGTGTCTAGGGTAGTTAACCCTGTCTGGGGTAGTTAACCCTGTCTGGGGTACTAGACTGTGTCTGGGGTAGTTAACCCTGTCTGTGGTACTAGACTGTGTCTGGGGTAGTAAACCCTGTCTGTGGTACTAGACCCTGTCTGGGGTACTAGACTGTGTCTGGGGTAGTTAACCCTGTCTGGGGTAGTTAACCCTGTCTGGGGTACTAGACTGTGTCTGGGGTAGTTAACCCTGTCTGTGGTACTAGACTGTGTCTGGGGTAGTAAACCCTGTCTGTGGTACTAGACTGTGTCTGGGGTAGTTAACCCTGTCTGGGGTACTAGACTGTGTCTGGGGTAGTTAACCCTGTCTGGGGTAGTTAACCCTGTCTGGGGTACTAGACTGTGTCTGGGGTAGTAAACCCTGTCTGTGGTACTAGACCCTGTCTGGGGTACTAGACTGTGTCTGGGGTAGTTAACCCTGTCTGGGGTAGTTAACCCTGTCTGGGGTACTAGACTGTGTCTGGGGTAGTTAACCCTGTCTGTGGTACTAGACTGTGTCTGGGGTAGTTAACCCTGTCTGTGGTACTAGACTGTGTCTGGGGTAGTTAACGCTGTCTGTGGTCCTAGACTGTGTCTGGGGTAGTAAACCCTGTCTGTGGTACTAGACTGTGTCTGGGGTAGTTAACCCTGTCTGGGGTACTAGACTGTGTCTGGGGTAGTTAACCCTGTCTGGGGTAGTTAACCCTGTCTGGGGTACTAGACTGTGTCTGGGGTAGGTAACCCTGTCTGGGGTAGTTAACCCTGTCTGGGGTACTAGACTGTGTCTGGGGTAGTTAACCCTGTCTGGGGTAGTTAACCCTGTCTGGGGTAGTTAACCCTGTCTGTGGTACTAGACTGTGTCTGGGGTAGTTAACCCTGTCTGGGGTACTAGACTGTGTCTGGGGTAGTTAACGCTGTCTGTGGTCCTAGACTGTGTCTGGGGTAGTAAACCCTGTCTGTGGTACTAGACTGTGTCTGGGGTAGTTAACCCTGTCTGGGGTACTAGACTGTGTCTGGGGTAGTTAACCCTGTCTGGGGTAGTTAACCCTGTCTGGGGTACTAGACTGTGTCTGGGGTAGTTAACCCTGTCTGGGGTACTAGACTGTGTCTAGTTAGACACCGTTAGACGGTGTGTTAACACCACCCAGACCGTTAGACGGTGTGTTAACACCACCGAGACCGTTAGACGGTGTGTTAACACCACCCAGACCTTTAGACAGTGTGTCAACACCACCCAGACCGTTAGACGGTGTGTTAACACCACCCAGACCGTTAGGTGTGTTAACACCACCCAGACCGTTAGACGGTGTGTATCACCCTTCTGTTAGATCCACTTTCCTCTGGGAGGAAAGTGGATTTCACACACTGAGCTGTAGACATACGTGTTGTCCTGTCCTGTCTCTGTCATGTCTCTGTTCTGTCTCTGTCCTGTCTCTGTCCTGTCTCTGTCCTGTCTCTGTCCTGTCTCTGTCTCTCTCTGGTCCTGTCCTGTCTCCATCCTGTCTCTGTTCCTTCTCTGTTCTGTCTCTGTCCTGTCTCTCTCTCTCTCTCTGGTCCTGTCCTGTCTCCATCCTGTCTCTGTTCCTTCTCTGTTCTGTCTCTGTCCTGTCTCTGTCTCTCTCTGGTCCTGTCCTGTCTCCATCCTGTCTCTGTTCCTTCTCTGTTCTGTCACTGTCCTGTCTCTGTCTCTCTCTGGTCCTCTCCTGCCCTGTCTCTGTTCTGTCTCTGTCCTGTCTCTCTCTCTCTCTGGTCCTGTCCTGTCTCCATCCTGTCTCTGTTCCTTCTCTGTTCTGTCTCTGTCCTGTCTCTGTCTCTCTCTGGTCCTGTCCTGTCTCCATCCTGTCTCTCTCCTGCCCTGTTTCTGTCCCGTCTCCATCCTGTCTCTGTCATGTCTCTGTTCTGTCTCTGTCCTGTCTCTCTCTCTCTCTCTGGTCCTGTCCTGTCTCCATCCTGTCTCTCTCCTGCCCTGTTTCTGTCCTGTCTCTCTCCTGTCTCTGTCATGTCTCTGTTCTGTCTCTGTCCTGTCTCTCTCTCTCTCTCTGGTCCTGTCCTGTCTCAATCCTGTCTCTCTCCTGCCCCGTTTCTGTTCTGTCTCCATCCTGTCTCTGTCATGTCTCTGTTCTGTCTCTGTCCTGTCTCTGTCCTGTCTCTGTCTCTCTCTGGTCCAGTCCTGTCTCCATCCTGTCTCTCTCCTGCCCTGTTTCTGTCCTGTCTCCATCCTGTCTCTCTCCTGTCTCTGTCATGTCTCTGTTCCTTCTCTGTCCTGTCCTGTCTCCATCCTGTCTCTCTCCTGTCTCTGTTCTGTCTCTGTCGCTCTCTGGTCCTGTCCTGTCTCCATCCTGTCTCTGTTCCTTCTCTGTCCTGTCTCAGTCCTGTCCTGTGTCTTTTATGTCTCTGTACGGTTCTGTCCAAGCCCCTGTCCTGTCTGTCAGTCTATCGGGATTGTTTTTTGCAGCCAACGTGGAAAATAATGGTGTTGTGTTGTATGAACCATAGCAGAGGTGGTTCCAGTGCTTTGAGGTCAGGGGTCGCTCGGATGGTTTTGTTTTGTATGTACCATAGCAGAGGTGCTTCCAGTGCTTTGAGGTCAGGGGTCGGGCGGATGGTTTTGTGTTGTATGAACCATAGCAGAGGTGGTTCCAGTGGTTTGAGGTCAGGGGTCGCTCGGATGGTTTTGTGTTGTATGAACCATAGCAGAGGTGGTTCCAGTGGTTTGAGGTCAGGGGTCGCTCGGATGGTTTTGTGTTGTATGTACCATAGCAGAGGTGGCTCCAGTGCTTTGAGGTCAGGGGTCGGGCGGATGGTTTTGTGTTGTATGTACCATTGCAGAGGTGGCTCCAGTGCTTTGAGGTCAGGTGTCGGGCGGATGGTTTTGTGTTGTATGTACCATAGCAGAGGTGGTTCCAGTGCTTTGAGGTCAGGGGTCGGGCGGATGGTTTTGTGTTGTATGTACCATAGCAGAGGTGGCTCCAGTGCTTTGAGGTCAGGGGTCGGGCGGGTTGTGTTGTGTTGTATGAACCATAGCAGAGGTGGTTCCAGTGCTTTGAGGTCAGGGGTCGGGCGGATGGTTTTGTGTTGTGTTGTATGAACCATAGCAGAGGTGGTTCCAGTGCTTTGAGGTCAGGGGTCGGGCGGATGGTTTTGTGTTGTGTTGTATTAACCATAGCAGAGGTGGTTCCAGTGCTTTGAGGTCAGGGGTCGCTCGGATGGTTTTGTGTTGTATGTACCATAGCAGAGGTGGTTCCAGTGCTTTGAGGTCAGGGGTCGCTCGGGTGGTTTTGTGTTGTATGAACCATAGCAGAGGTGGTTCCAGTGCTTTGATGTCAGGGGTCGGGCGGATGGTTTTGTGTTGTATGAACCATAGCAGAGGTGGTTCCAGTGCTTTGAGGTCAGGGGTCGCTCGGATGGTTTCGTGTTGTATGTACCATAGCAGAGGTGGCTCCAGTGCTTTGAGGTCAGGGGTCGGGTGGATGGTTTTGTGTTGTATGAACCATAGCAGAGGTGGTTCCAGTGCTTTGAGGTCAGGGGTCGGGCGGATGGTTTTGTGTTGTATGAACCATAGCAGAGGTGGCTCCAGTGCTTTGAGGTCAGGGGTCGGGCGGATGGTTTTGTGTTGTGTTGTATGAACCATAGCAGAGGTGGTTCCAGTGGTTTGAGGTCAGGGGTCGCTCGGATGGTTTTGTGTTGTATGAACCATAGCAGAGGTGGTTCCAGTGGTTTGAGGTCAGGGGTCGCTCGGATGGTTTTGTGTTGTATGTACCATAGCAGAGGTGGCTCCAGTGCTTTGAGGTCAGGGGTCGGGCGGATGGTTTTGTGTTGTATGTACCATTGCAGAGGTGGCTCCAGTGCTTTGAGGTCAGGTGTCGGGCGGATGGTTTTGTGTTGTATGTACCATAGCAGAGGTGGTTCCAGTGCTTTGAGGTCAGGGGTCGGGCGGATGGTTTTGTGTTGTATGTACCATAGCAGAGGTGGCTCCAGTGCTTTGAGGTCAGGGGTCGGGCGGGTTGTGTTGTGTTGTATGAACCATAGCAGAGGTGGTTCCAGTGCTTTGAGGTCAGGGGTCGGGCGGATGGTTTTGTGTTGTGTTGTATGAACCATAGCAGAGGTGGTTCCAGTGCTTTGAGGTCAGGGGTCGGGCGGATGGTTTTGTGTTGTGTTGTATTAACCATAGCAGAGGTGGTTCCAGTGCTTTGAGGTCAGGGGTCGCTCGGATGGTTTTGTGTTGTATGTACCATAGCAGAGGTGGTTCCAGTGCTTTGAGGTCAGGGGTCGCTCGGGTGGTTTTGTGTTGTATGAACCATAGCAGAGGTGGTTCCAGTGCTTTGAGGTCAGGGGTCGGGCGGATGGTTTTGTGTTGTATGAACCATAGCAGAGGTGGTTCCAGTGCTTTGAGGTCAGGGGTCGCTCGGATGGTTTTGTGTTGTATGTACCATAGCAGAGGTGGCTCCAGTGCTTTGAGGTCAGGGGTCGTGTGGATGGTTTTGTGTTGTATGAACCATAGCAGAGGTGGTTCCAGTGCTTTGAGGTCAGGGGTCGGGCGGATGGTTTTGTGTTGTATGAACCATAGCAGAGGTGGCTCCAGTGCTTTGAGGTCAGGGGTCGGGCGGATGGTTTTGTGTTGTGTTGTATGAACCATAGCAGAGGTGGTTCCAGTGCTTTGAGGTCAGGGGTCGCTCGGATGGTTTTGTGTTGTATGTACCATAGCAGAGGTGGTTCCAGTGCTTTGAGGTCAGGGGTCGCTCGGATGGTTTTGTGTTGTATGAACCATAGCAGAGGTGGTTCCAGTGGTTTGAGGTCAGGGGTCGGGCGGATGGGTTTGTGTTGTGTTGTATGAACCAAAGCAGAGGTAGTTCCAGTGCTTTGAGGTCAGGGGTCGGGCGGATGGGTTTGTACGATATTCCAAATGCTTGTATCGCAAGAATCAGGATGTTTTATTGATTTTAAGAGCGTTTAGGATGGCTTGTTCGCATGTTGTTTTTTGGTCTTGCTGCTTTATGTGTCATGTGTGCCCCTTCCCATTTACACACACCAAATCAAATCAAATTGTACACAGGGCATGTGTTACAAGCCCCTTAACCAAGAAGGCAGTTCAAGAAATAGAGTTAAGAAAATATTCACTAAATAAACTAAAGTAAAACATTTGAATTATAAGTAACACTGATGTGATCTTCGTGTCTGGGTTGGCGCCATGGCGGAGATCTTTGTGGGCTATACTCGGCCTTGTCTCAGGATGGTAAGTTGGTGGTTGAAGATATCCCTCTAGTGGTGTGGCGGCTGTCCTTCATGGCTACGGACGTGAGTGCTACAAGTCAGTTGTCATTTAGGCAGGTTGCCATAGTGTTTTTGGGTACAGGGACTATGGTGGTCTGCTTGAAACATGTTGGTATTACAGACTGGGTCAGGGAGTGGTTGAAAATGTCAGTGAAGACACTTGCCAGTTGGTCAGCGCATGCTCAGAGTACACGTCCTGGTAATCCGTCTGGCCCTGTGGCCTTGTGAATTTTGACCTGTTTAAAGGTCTTACTGACATTGGCTGCGGAGAGCGTGATCACACAGTTGTCCTGAACAGCAATTCCATTCAGTATAGTTCCAACATCTAGTGGAAAGCCTTCCCATAAGAGTGGAGGCTGTTACAGGAGCAAAGGGGAGACGAACTCCATATTAATGACTTCCCATAAGAGTGGAGGCTGTTACAAGAGCAAAGGGGAGACCAACTCCATATTATTTCCCATGATTTTGGAATGAGATGTTATACGAGCAGGGTGTCCACATACTTCTGGCTTGGATATCAGTCTCTTCGTTACATCTACCATTAATTTTTAAGACATCTTTTTCAAATTGAGAGTTGGAGGTTGTTTCTGTCTTAGCCAGACTGGTGTTTCATCTGACAGAGAATTCTCCTCATTTACATAAAATGAAAAACACACATACACACAAACACCTTCTCGGCCTCCACAACAACAGTGAGTTAACGTCTCGCTGGGCCTTTCAGGGGGAAATACGATCTCTTCATGGCACCATATAAACACTCTTAAAACAAAAAGGTTCCAAAAGAGTCCACTGTCCTCATAGGGTAACCCTTTTTGGATTAATGTAGAACCCTGTTTGGATTCAGGTAGAACCCTTTTTGGATTAATGTAGAACCCTGTTTGGATTCAGGTAGAACCCTTTTTGGATTAATGTAGAACCCTGTTTGGATTCAGGTAGAACCCTTTTTGGATTCATGTAGAACCCTGTTTGGATTCAGGTAGAACCCTTTTTGGATTAATGTAGAACCCTGTTTGGATTCAGGTAGAACCCTTTTTGGATTCAGGTAGAACCCTTTTTGGATTCAGGTAGAACCCTTTTTGGATTCAGGTAGAACCCTTTTTGGATTAATGTAGAACCCTGTTTGGATTCAGGTAGAACCCTTTTTGGATTCAGGTAGAACCCTTTTTGGATTAATGTAGAACCCTGTTTGGATTCAGGTAGAACCCTTTTTGGATTAATGTAGAACCCTGTTTGGATTAATGTAGAACCCTTTTTGGATTCAGGTAGAACCCTTTTTGGATTAATGTAGAACCCTGTTTGGATTCAGGTAGAACCCTTTTTGGATTAATGTAGAACCCTGTTTGGATTCAGGTAGAACCCTTTTTGGATTAATGTAGAACCCTGTTTGGATTCAGGTAGAACCCTTTTTGGATTAATGTAGAACCCTGTTTGGATTCAGGTAGAACCCTTTTTGGATTAATGTAGAACCCTGTTTGGATTCAGGTAGAACCCTTTTTGGATTAATGTAGAACCCTGTTTGGATTCAGGTAGAACCCTTTTTGGATTAATGTAGAACCCTGTTGTGATTCAGGTAGAACCCTTTTTGGATTAATGTAGAACCCTGTTTGGATTCAGGTAGAACCCTTTTTGGATTAATGTAGAACCCTTTTTGGATTCAGGTAGAACCCTTTTTGGATTCAGGTAGAACCCTTTTTGGATTCAGGTAGAACCCTTTTTGGATTCAGGTAGAACCCTTTTTGGATTCAGGTAGAACCCTTTTTGGATTCAGGTAGAACCCTGTTTGGATTCAGGTAGAACCCTTTTTGGATTCAGGTAGAACCCTTTTTGGATTCAGGTAGAAACCTGTTTGGATTCAGGTAGAACCCTTTTTGGATTCAGGTAGAACCCTTTTTGAATCCAGGTAGAACCCTTTTGTGTTCCATGTAGAACCCTCCGTGGAAAGGGTTCTTTAAATATGGAACGTTGTCACGCCCTGACCTTAGTATTCTTTGTTTTCTTTATATATTTTGGTTAGGTCAGGGTGTGACATGGGTGATGTATGTGTTTTCTACTGTCTAGGGGTTTTGTAGGTGTATGGGGTTGGTTACCATCTAGGTGTTTATGTAGGTTTATGTTGTCTAGATTGGTTCTCAATTAGAGGCAGGTGTTTATCATTGTCTCTGATTGGGAATTAGATTTAGGCAGCCATCTTCTTTGGGTATTTCGAGGGTTATTGTCTATGTCTAGTTGCCTGTGTCGGCACTGTTTATATATATATATATATATATATATATATATATATATATATATATATATATAGCGTCACGTTGTTTTGTAAGTTTGTTTCAGTGTTCTTTCTTCATTAAATATGTCCTCTATGTGGAATGTGGATGTGGAACATCAAAGAACAGAGGACAGGTTACAGGAGAGACAGAGAACAGAGGACAGGTTACAGGAGAGACAGAGAACAGAGGACAGGCTGCATGAGAGACAGAGAACAGAGGACAGGCTGCAGGAGAGACAGAGAACAGAGGACAGGCTGCATGAGAGAGACCGAGAACAGAGGACAGGCTGCAGGAGAGACAGAGAACAGAGGACAGGCTGCATGAGAGAGACCGAGAACAGAGGACAGGCTGCAGGAGAGACAGAGAACAGAGGACAGGCTGCAGGAGAGAACAGAGAAGAGGACAGGTTGCAGGAGAGAAAGAGGACAGAGGACAGGCTGCAGGAGAGACAGAGAACAGAGGACAGGCTGCAGGAGAGACAGAGGACAGAGGACAGGCTGCAGGAGAGAAAGAGGACAGAGGACAGGCTACAGGAGAGACAGAGAACAGAGGACAGGCTGCAGGAGAGACAGAGAACAGAGGACAGGCTGCAGGAGAGAAAGAGGACAGAGGACAGGCTGCAGGAGAGAAAGAGGACAGAGGACAGGCTGCAGGAGAGAAAGAGGACAGAGGACAGGCTGCAGGAGAGACTGAGAACAGAGGACAGGCTGCAGGAGAGACAGAGAACAGAGGACAGGCTACAGGAGAGAACAGAGAACAGAGGACAGGCTACAGGAGAGACAGAGAACAGAGGACAGGCTACAGGAGAGACAAAGAACAGAAGACAGGCTGCAGGAGAGACAGAGAACAGAGGACAGGCTGCAGGAGAGAAAGATGACAGAGGACAGGCTGCAGGAGAGACAGAGAACAGAGGACAGGCTGCAGGAGAGACAGAGAACAGAGGACAGGCTGCATGAGAGACAGAGAACAGAGGACAGGCTGCAGGAGAGACAGAGAACAGAGGACAGGCTACAGGAGAGAACAGAGAACAGAGGACAGGCTACAGGAGAGACAGAGAACAGAGGACAGGCTACAGGAGAGACAGAGAACAGAAGACAGGCTGCAGGAGAGACAGAGAACAGAGGACAGGCTGCAGGAGAGAAAGAGGACAGAGGACAGGCTGCAGGAGAGACAGAGAACAGAGGACAGGCTGCAGGAGAGACAGAGAACAGAGGACAGGCTGCATGAGAGACAGAGAACAGAGGACAGGCTGCAGGAGAGACAGAGAACAGAGGACAGGCTGCAGGAGAGACAGAGAACAGAGGACAGGCTGCAGGAGAGACAGAGAACAGAGGACAGGCTGCAGGAGAGACAGAGAACAAAGGACACAGGAAGCAACGACCTGCGTGCTCAGCAGGAGAGGGTGGCGACTTCACTACGAGGAGTGATTGAGAAGGCCTCCGCAATCTTCCCCAACTCAAGGATCGTTATGTCAACCCTTCTACAGAGGAAGGACTTCCACCCTGCCACAATCCAAAGAATAAACGCCCGCCTCTCCCGGGACTGTGCCCTGTGACCCAATGTACACCTGGCCCACCACCCCACCCTCGATCTGGACTGTCTCTATGACCATGTTCACCTGGCCCACCACCCCACCCTCGATCTGGACTGTCTCTATGACCATGTTCACCTGGCCCACCACCCCACCCTCGATCTGGACTGTCTCTATGACCATGTTCACCTGGCCCACCACCCCACCCTCGATCTGGACCGTCTCTATGACCATGTTCACCTGTACAGGGAGACAGTCCCCACCCTCGATCTGGACTGTCTCTATGACTATGTTCACCTGTACAGGGAGACAGTCCCCACCATCCCACCCTCGATCTGGACCGTCTCTATGACCCTGTTCACCTGGCCCCCCATCCCACCCTCGATCAGGACCATCTCTATGACCCTGTTCACCTGGCCCCCCACCCCACCCTCGATCTGGACCGTCTCTATGACCATGTTCACCTGTACAGGGAGACAGTCCCCACCACCCACCCTCGATCTGGACCGTCTCTATGACCATGTTCACCTGTACAGGGAGACAGTCCCCACCCTCGATCTGGACCGTCTCTATGACTATGTTCACCTGTACAGGGAGACAGTCCCCACCCTCGATCTGGACCGTCTCTATGACTATGTTCACCTGTACAGGGAGACAGTCCCCATCCTTGCCAAGACTCTCAAGGACGTTGCTTTAAACAGCAGCCCAACCTCTCAACCCAGGAACAGCGGAGCAATCCCCCCCCCCCGAGACAACACCCCAGACCAGCACCCTGGACCCCCCAGCCACGGCCACAGCACCACCAACCTCAACGCCCACCACAGTCAGCGCAGCACAGACCATTCCAGCTTCAGACCCTCCCAGACGAGGCCTACCTACCACCCCCCTCCTCCCCACTGCAGACCCACACCTGGAGGAGCCACAGCCCAGCAGGCAAAACTACGCACAGGCTGTGAGAGGAGCAACTGGCCCAGCCCCCACCAATGAAATGAGTGACATTAAACACAAAACTAAGTTTACTATGCTCACATGTGATAGGCCGAGGGTCATGGATGCTCACATGTGATAGGCCGAGGGTCATGGATGCTCACATGTGATAGGCCGAGGGTCATGGATGCTCACATGTGATAGGCCGAGGGTCATGGATGCTCACATGTGATAGGCCGAGGGTCATGGATGCTCACATGTGATAGGCCGAGGGTCATGGATGCTCACATGTGATAGGCCGAGGGTCATGGATGCTCACATGTGATAGGCCGAGGGTCATGGATGCTCACATGTGATAGGCCGAGGGTCATGGATGCTCACATGTGATAGGCCGAGGGTCATGGATGCTCACATGTGATAGGCCGAGGGTCATAGTAAGATGAGCACAACAACTCCACCCATCTCGCACTACATCCACCCAAGTGGCATGACACAAATGTTACCTAAAATGATAAACAAATTACATTTGCATAATACCAGTGCTAATTGAAAATCATATTTTAATAGTTAAATTGTGTTTATCTCATTTTGAAGGTAAAGAAAAAACTGTTGTGAAATATTTGTACATTAAATATTGGAATTTACATGGTTGAAGTCATCTGCTTTTGGTCTAAAGAGCAGAAACGCAGACTTCCTGAAAGACATTGATGATGTTGATATTGTAGTACTACAGGAAAAATGGTGCAGAGGTGATGTTTCCACTGGCTGTCCACTAGGTTATAGGGAGATAATCATACCATCCACTAAATTAAAAGGAATCAAACAGGGCAGAGAATCAGGACAGGGTAGAGACTCGGGACAGGGCAGAGACTCGGGACAGGGTAGAGACTCGGAACAGGGTAGAGACTCGGGACAGGGCAGAGACTCGGGACAGGGCAGAGACTCAGGACAGGGCAGAGACTCGGGACAGGGTAGAGACTCGGAACAGGGTAGAGACTCAGGACAGGGCAGAGACTCGGGACAGGGTAGAGACTCAGGACAGGGCAGAGACTCGGAACAGGGCAGAGACTCGGGACAGGGTAGAGACTCAGGACAGGGCAGAGACTCGGGACAGGGTAGAGACTCAGGACAGGGTAGAGACTCAGGACAGGGCAGAGACTCAGGACAGGGCAGAGACTCAGGACAGGGTAGAGACTCGGGACAGGGTAGAGACTCAGGACAGGGCAGAGACCCAGGGGGAATGCTAATATGGTATAAATCTGAACTAATTCATTCAATCCAAACAGGATAATTATTTTTCTGGTATAAAAATCAACAAGGAGGCTATCTTATCAGATAAAAACGTCTTCCTCTGTGCCACATACATTCCCCCGTCAGTCACCCTACTTCAATGAAGAGAGTTTTTTCCATTCTAGAGATTAGTGACTTTCAGGCCCAAGGCAATGTTTTTGCCTTATCATTCTCCTACAGCAATGAAGGTGTCAATTTGGCCGCTTGGAACATAAAATGTATATTTTACAAATTATCCTTGGCTATTCTAAAGACACTTAAGAACAAACCTTAAATAATAGATAATGACAAATGGTTTGATAATGATTGGAGAAATCTAAGGAAGTCATTGAGAAATGTATCTAATCAAAATCACAGAAACCCAGACAACAAAAATACAGGCCTTCAATACGGGGGAAACACTGAAGCAATACAAACACACCCTGAGAACAGAGGAACAGAACATTAGAAATCAGCTGGATGGAATTGAGGAATCCATAGAAGCAAACCACTTCTGGGAGAATTAGAATAAATTAAACAAACCTCATCAGGAGGAATTGGCTCTATAAAATGGGGATATGTGGAGAAATCATTTTGCAAACCTCTACAGCAATATAACAAAGAGCCCAGAACAAACCAGATATACAATAAAAATGACACATCCTTGAATCAGCAGTCAAAGCCTTATCAGAATCCTGTGGATACTACAGAACAATAATTATTGGAAAAACGATGCACTCTCCTACCCAAAAAGGCCTATAATGCTATTTGAAATGATCAAATATACTCAACATTATCCTCACTGCAGGTATTTTCCCCGAAATTTGGATTTATAAAAATGGATTTTTGGATTTTTATAAAAAATCTATAAAAATGGAGTCACATTTGACCAAAATAATTACAAAGGATTTTGCTTTCACAGCGTCTCACCCTACACAGCACTGACATCAAGGCATCTGGTCTCACCCTACACAGCACTGACATCAAGGCATCTGGTCTCACCCTACACACCACTGACATCAAGGCATCTGGTCTCACCCTACACAGCACTGACATCAAGGCATCTGGTCTCACCCTACACAGCACTGAAATCAAGGCATCTGGTCTCATCCTACACAACACTGAAATCAAGGCATCTGGTCTCACCCTACACAGCACTGACATCAAGGCATCTGGTCTCACCCTACACAACACTGAAATCAAGGCATCTGGTCTCACCCTACACAGCACTGACATCAAGGCATCTGGTCTCACCCTACACACCACTGAAATCAAGGCATCTGGTCTCACCCTACACAGCACTGACATCAAGGCATCTGGTCTCACCCTACACAACACTGAAATCAAGGCATCTGGTCTCACCCTACACAACACTGACATCAAGGCATCTGGTCTCACCCTACACACCACTGACATCAAGGCATCTGGTCTCACCCTACACAGCACTGAAATCAAGGCATCTGGTCTCACCCTACACAACACTGAAATCAAGGCATCTGGTCCTACCCTACACACCACTGAAGGAGGGTCTGCTGTCTCCCACTAAGGAGGGTCTGCTGTCTCCCACTAAGGAGGGTCTGCTGTCTCCCACTAAAGAGGGTCTGCTGTAGACAGATGACCTGGTGCTGCTGTCTCCCACTAAGGAGGGTCTGCTGTCTCCCACTAAGGAGGGTCTGCTGTCTCCCACTAAAGAGGGTCTGCTGTAGACAGATGACCTGGTGCTGCTGTCTCCCACTAAGGAGGGTCTGCTGTCTCCCACTAAGGAGGGTCTGCTGTCTCCCACTAAGGAGGGTCTGTTGTCTCCCACTAAGGAGGGTCTGCTGTCTCCCACTAAGGAGGGTCTGTTGTCTCCCACTAAGGAGGGTCTGCTGTCTCCCACTAAGGAGGGTCTGCTGTCTCCCACTAAAGAGGGTCTGCTGTAGACAGATGACCTGGTGCTGCTGTCTCCCACTAAGGAGGGTCTGCTGTCTCACACTAAGGAGGGTCTGCTGTCTCCCACGAAGGAGGGTCTGCTGTCTCCCACTAAGGAGGGTCTGCTGTCTCCCACTAAGGAGGGTCTGCTGTCTCCCACTAAGGAGGGTCTGCTGTCTCCCACTAAAGAGGGTCTGCTGTAGACAGATGACCTGGTGCTGCTGTCTCCCACTAAGGAGGGTCTGCTGTCTCCCACTAAGGAGGGTCTGTTGTAGACAGATGACATGGTGCTGCTGTCTCCCACTAAGGAGGGTCTGCTGTCTCCCACTAAGGAGGCTCTGCTGTCTCCCACTAAGGAGGGTCTGCTGTCTCCCACTAAGGAGGGTTTGCTGTCTTCCACTAAGGAGGGTCTGCTGTCTCCCACTAAAGAGGGTCTGCTGTCTCCCACTAAAGAGGGTCTGCTGTAGACAGATGACCTGGTGCTGCTGTCTCCCACTAAGGAGGGTCTGCTGTCTCCCACTAAGGAGGGTCTGTTGTAGACAGATGACATGGTGCTGCTGTCTCCCACTAAGGAGGGTCTGCTGTCTCACACTAAGGACGGTCTGCTGTAGACAGATGACATGGTTCCGCCTCTCTCCCACTAAGGAGGGTCTGCTGTTTCCCACTAAGGAGGCTCTGCTGTCTCCCACTAAGGAGGGTCTGCTGTCTCCCACTAAGGAGGGTTTGCTGTCTCCCACTAAGGAGGGTCTGCTGTCTCCCACTAAGGAGGCTCTGCTGTCTCCCACTAAGGAGGGTCTGCTGTCTCCCACTAAGGAGGGTTTGCTGTCTTCCACTAAGGAGGGTCTGCTGTCTCCCACTAAAGAGGGTCTGCTGTCTCCCACTAAAGAGGGTCTGCTGTAGACAGATGACCTGGTGCTGCTGTCTCCCACTAAGGAGGGTCTGCTGTCTCCCACTAAGGAGGGTCTGTTGTAGACAGATGACATGGTGCTGCTGACTCCCACTAAGGAGGGTCTGCTGTCTCCCACTAAGGACGGTCTGCTGTAGACAGATGACATGGTTCCGCCTCTCTCCCACTAAGGAGGGTCTGCTGTTTCCCACTAAGGAGGCTCTGCTGTCTCCCACTAAGGAGGGTCTGCTGTCTCCCACTAAGGAGGGTCTGCTGTCTCCCACTAAGGAGGGTCTGCTGTCTCCCACTAAGGAGGGTCTGCTGTTTCCCACTAAGGAGGCTCTGCTGTCTCCCACTAAGGAGGGTTTGCTGTCTCCCACTAAGGAGGCTCTGCTGTCTCCCACTAAGGAGGGTCTGCTGTCTCCCACTAAGGAGGGTTTGCTGTCTCCCACTAAGGAGGGTCTGCTGTCTCCCACTAAGGAGGCTCTGCTGTCTCCCACTAAGGAGGGTCTGCTGTCTCCCACTAAGGAGGGTTTGCTGTCTTCCACTAAGGAGGGTCTGCTGTCTCCCACTAAAGAGGGTCTGCTGTCTCCCACTAAAGAGGGTCTGCTGTAGACAGATGACCTGGTGCTGCTGTCTCCCACTAAGGAGGGTCTGCTGTCTCCCACTAAGGAGGGTCTGTTGTAGACAGATGACATGGTGCTGCTGTCTCCCACTAAGGAGGGTCTGCTGTCTCCCACTAAGGACGGTCTGCTGTAGACAGATGACATGGTTCCGCCTCTCTCCCACTAAGGAGGGTCTGCTGTTTCCCACTAAGGAGGCTCTGCTGTCTCCCACTAAGGAGGGTCTGCTGTCTCCCACTAAGGAGGGTCTGCTGTCTCCCACTAAGGAGGGTCTGCTGTTTCCCACTAAGGAGGCTCTGCTGTCTCCCACTAAGGAGGGTCTGCTGTCTCCCACTAAGGAGGGTTTGCTGTCTCCCACTAAGGAGGGTCTGCTGTTTCCCACTAAGGAGGCTCTGCTGTCTCCCACTAAGGAGGGTTTGCTGTCTCCCACTAAGGAGGCTCTGCTGTCTCCCACTAAGGAGGGTCTGCTGTCTCCCACTAAGGAGGGTTTGCTGTCTCCCACTAAGGAGGGTCTGCTGTCTCCCACTAAGGAGGGTCTGCTGTCTCCCACTAAGGAGGGTCTGCTGTTTCCCACTAAGGAGGGTTTGCTGTCTCCCACTAAGGAGGGTTTGCTGTCTCCCACTAAGGAGGGTCTGCTGTCTCCCACTAAGGAGGGTTTGCTGTCTCCCACTAAGGAGGAGTTACAGCAGCACCTAGATCACCGGTTCTGTCTGACCTGGGCTCTGACCGTTAACCACAGGTTCTGTCTGACCTGGGCTCTGACCGTTAACCACAGGTTCTGTCTGACCTGGGCTCTGACCGTTAACCACAGGTTCTGTCTGACCTGGGCTCTGACCGTTAACCACAGGTTCTGTCAGACCTGGGCTCTGACCGTTAACCACAGGTTCTGTCAGACCTGGGCTCTGACCGTTAACCACAGGTTCTGTCAGACCTGGGCTCTGACCGTTAACCACAGGTTCTGTCAGACCTGGGCTCTGACCGTTAATCACAGGTTCTGTCAGACCTGGGCTCTGACCGTTAACCACAGGTTCTGTCAGACCTGGGCTCTGACTGTTAATCACAGGTTCTGTCAGACCTGGGCTCTGACTGTTAATCACAGGTTCTGTCAGACCTGGGCTATAATGGTATAATGGTTTTCAAAGAAAGGTCCGGAAATCAGAATGACAAATATAAAATGTGTTTGGATACAGTTCTATTTGAACACACCAAAAACAACATGCATCTAGAACTAAACATCAGCAACACAGGCAGCTTTAACAGGGCTGTGAATGAGCTGAGCAAAGCAAGAAGAGCATTCTATGCCATTAAAAGGAACATTACAACTGGAATTACAGTTATAATCTGTCTGGAAATGTTCCAATCAGTTCTAGAACCAATGTCTCAGTATGACAGTGAAGTATGGAGTCCACTCTCTAATAATGAATTTACCAAATGGGACAAACATCCAATCGAAAGAGTGCATGCAGAGTTGTGCTACACTGTATTGCAAGTGCAAAGAACAACTCCAAATAACCCATGTAGAGCAGAATGGGGCCAAAACCACCTCCTTCGAATAGAAAAAAAGAGACATCACATTTTACAACCATCTAAAAACAACTGACCCAAAAAACATTCCATCACACAGCTACAATGTCAAGAGATGAAACCAGAGAAGAGTCCCCTCAGCCAGCTGGTTCTGAGGCTCAGGACAACACTCAACCAGCTGGTTCTGAGGCTCAGTTCACTAACCCAAACCAACCCCATAGAGTCTCAGGACAACACTCAGCCAGCTGGTTCTGAGGCTCAGTTCACTAACCCAAACAACCCCATAGAGTCTCAGGACAACACTCAGCCAGCTGGTTCTGAGGCTCAGTTCACAAACCCAAACAACCCCATAGAGACTCAGGACAACACTCAGCCAGCTGGTTCTGAGGCTCAGTTCACAAACCCAAACAACCCCATAGAGACTCAGGACAACACTCAGCCAGCTGGTTCTGAGGCTCAGTTCACAAACCCAAACAACCCCATAGAGACTCAGGACAACACTCAGCCAGCTGGTTCTGAGGCTCAGTTCACCAACCCAAACCAACCCCATAGAGACTCAGGACAACACTCAGCCAGCTGGTTCTGAGGCTCAGTTCACCAACCCAAACATACCCCATAGAGACTCAGGACAACACTCAGCCAGCTGGTTCTGAGGCTCAGTTCACCAACCCAAACCACCCCATAGAGCCTCAGGACAACACTCAGCCAGCTGGTTCTGAGGCTCAGTTCACTAACCCAAACAACCCCATAGAGTCTCAGGACAACACTCAGCCAGCTGGTTCTGAGGCTCAGTTCACAAACCCAAACAACCCCATAGAGACTCAGGACAACACTCAGCCAGCTGGTTCTGAGGCTCAGTTCACAAACCCAAACAACCCCATAGAGTCTCAGGACAACACTCAGCCAGCTGGTTCTGAGGCTCAGTTCACAAACCCAAACAACCCCATAGAGACTCAGGACAACACTCAGCCAGCTGGTTCTGAGGCTCAGTTCACCAACCCAAACAACCCCATAGAGACTCAGGACAACACTCAGCCAGCTGGTTCTGAGGCTCAGTTCACCAACCCAAACCAACCCCATAGAGTCTCAGGACAACACTCAGCCAGCTGGTTCTGAGGCTCAGTTCACAAACCCAAACAACCCCATAGAGTCTCAGGACAACACTCAGCCAGCTGGTTCTGAGGCTCAGTTCACAAACCCAAACCAATCCCATAGAGACTCAGGACAACACTCAGCCAGCTGGTTCTGAGGCTCAGTTCACAAACCCAAACCAATCCCATAGAGACTCAGGACAACACTCAGCCAGCTGGTTCTGAGGCTCAGTTCACTAACCCAAACAACCCCATAGAGACTCAGGACAACACTCAGCCAGCTGGTTCTGAGGCTCAGTTCACTAACCCAAACCAACCCCATAGAGCCTCAAGACAGAACTCAGAAAATCTGCCCAAAACAAATCACAAGTCAAAGAGAAAAGATATCACCTATTGGAAAGACACCACAAAAAAAAATCTATTGACACTACAGAGACCGGTCGTCACAGACAAACCTGGCTGCCCAGAGAGGACAGTCTGGCTGCCAAGAGAGGACAGTCTGGCTGCCCAGAGAGGACAGTCTGGCTATAGAGACCGGTCGTCACAGACAAACCTGGCTGTCCAGAGAGGACAGTCTAACTATAGAGACCGGTCGTCACAGACAAACCTGGCTGTCCAGAGAGGAGAGTCTGGCTATAGAGACCGGTCGGCAAAGACAAACCTGGCTGTCCAGAGAGGAGAGTCTGGCTGCCCAGAGGGGACAGTCTGGCTGCCCAGAGAGGACAGTCTGGCTGCCCAGAGAGGACAGTCTGGCTGCCCAGAGAGGACAGTCTGGCTATAGAGACCGGTCATCACAGACAAACCTGGCTGTCCAGAGAGGAAAGTCTGGCTATAGAGACTGGTCATTACAGACAAACCTGGCCGTCCAGAGAGGACAGTCTGGCTATAGAGACCGGTCGGCACAGACAAACCTGGCTGCCCAGAGAGGACAGTCTGGCTATAGAGACCAGTCGTCACAGACAAACCTGGCTGCCGAGAGAGGACAGTCTGGCTATAAAGACCGGTCGGCACAGACAAACCTGGCTGTCCAGAGAGGAGAGTCTGGAAGCCCAGAGAGGAAAGTCTGGCTATAGAGACCATGTCGTCACAGACAAACCTGGCTGCCGAGAGAGGACAGTCTGGCTATAGAGACCGGTCGGCACAGACAAAACTGACTGACCAGAGAGGAGAGTCTGGCTATAGATACCGGTCGGCACAGACAAACCTGGCTGTCCAGAGAGGAGAGTCTGGCTGCCCAGAGAGGACAGTCTGGCTATAGAGACCGGTCAGCACAGACAAAACTGGCTGCCCAGAGAGGAGATTCTGGCTATAGAGACCGGTCGGCACAGACAAACCTGGCTGTCCAGAGAGGAGAGTCTGGAAGCCCAGAGAGGACAGTCTGGCTATAGAGACCGGTCGGCACAGACAAAACTGACTGCCCAGAGAGGACAGTCCGGCTATAGAGACCGGTCGGCACAGACAAACCTGGCTGTACAGAGAGGAGAGTCTGGCTGCCCAGAGAGGACAGTCTGGCTATAGAGACCGGTCAGCACAGACAAAACTGGCTGCCCAGAGAGGACAGTCTGGCTATAGAGACCGGTCATCACAGACAAACCTGGCTGCCCAGAGAGGACAGTCTGGCTATAGAGACCATGTCGTCACAGACAAACCTGGCTGCCGAGAGAGGACAGTCTGGCTATAGAGACCGGTCGGCACAGACAAAACTGGCTGCCCAGAGAGGAGAGTCTGGCTATAGAGACCGGTCGGCACAGACAAACCTGGCTGTCCAGAGAGGAGAGTATGGCTGCCCAGAGAGGACAGTCTGACTATAGAGACCGGTCATCACAGACAAACCTGGCTGCCCAGAGAGGACAGTCTGGCTGCCCAGAGAGGACAGTCTGGCTGCCTAGAGAGGACAGTCTGGCTGCCCAGAGAGGACAGTCTGGCTATAGAGACCGGTCATCACAGATAAACCTGGCTGCCCAGAGAGGACAGTCTGGCTATAGAGACCGGTCGGCACAGACAAACCTGGCTGCCCAGAGAGGACAGTCTGGCTATAGAGACCGGTCGTCACAGAAAACCTGGCTGCCCAGAGAGGACAGTCTGGCTACAGAGACCGGTCGTCACAGACACACCTGGCTGTCCAGAGAGTACAGTCTGGCTGCCCAGAGAGGACATTCTGGCTGCCCAGAGAGGACAGTCTAGCTATAGAGACCAGTCATCACAGACAAACCTGGCTGCCCAGAGAGGACAGGCTGGCTACAGAGACCGGTCGTCACAGACAAACCTGGCTGCCCAGAGAGGACAGTCTGGCTGCCCAGAGAGGACAGTCTGGCTATAGAGACCGGTCGGCACAGACAAACCTGGCTGTCCAGAGAGGACAGTCTGGCTATAGAGACCGGTTGGCACAGACAAACCTGGCTGCCCAGAGAGGACAGTCTGGCTATAGAGACCATGTCGTCACAGACAAACCTGGCTGCCGAGAGAGGACAGTCTGGCTATAGAGACCGGTCGGCACAGACAAACCTGGTTTCCCAGAGAGGACAGTCTCGCTGCAGAGACCGGTCGTCACAGACAAACCTGGCTGTCCAGAGAGGACAGTCTGGCTGCCCAGAGAGGACAGTCTGGCTATAGAGACCGATCGTCACAGACAAACCTGGCTGTCCAGAGAGGACAGTCTGGCTGCCCAGAGAGGACAGTCTGGCTATAGAGACCGATCGTCACAGACAAACCTGGCTGTCCAGAGAGGACAGTCTGGCTATAGAGAACGGTCGTCACAGACAAACCTGGCTGCCCAGAGAGGACAGTCTGGCTATAGGGACCGGTCATCACAGACAAACCTGGCTGCCCAGAGAGGACAGTCTGGCTACAGAGACCGGTCGTCACAGACAAACCTGGCTGTCCAGAGAGGACAGTCTGGCTGCCCAGAGAGGACAGTCTGGCTATAGAGACCGATCGTCACAGACAAACCTGGCTGTCCAGAGAGGACAGTCTGGCTGCCCAGAGAGGACAGTCTGGCTATAGAGACCCATCGTCACAGACAAACCTGGCTGCCCAGAGAGGAGAGTCTGGCTATAGAGACCGATCGTCACAGACAAACCTGGCTGCCCAGAGAGGAGAGTCTGGCTATAGAGAACGGTCGTCACAGACAAACCTGGCTGCCCAGAGAGGACAGTCTGGCCATAGAGACCGGTCATCACAGACAAACCTGGCTGCCCAGAGAGGACAGTCTGGCCATAGAGACCGGTCATCACAGACAACCCTTGCTGCCCAGAGAGGACAGTCTGGCTATAGAGACCGGTCGTCACAGACAAACCTGGCTGCCCAGAGAGGACAGTCTGGCTATAGAGACCGGTCGTCACAGACAAACCTGGCTGCCCAGAGAGGACAGTTTGGCTACAGAGACCGGTCGTCACAGACAAACCTGGCTGCCCAGAGAGGACAGTCTGGCTGCCCAGAGAGGACAGTCTGGCTATAGAGACCGGTCGGCACAGACAAACCTGGCTGTCCAGAGAGGACAGTCTGGCTATAGAGACCGGTCGGCACAGACAAACCTGGCTGCCCAGAGAGGACCCTCTGGCTATAGAGACCATGTCGTCACAGACAAACCTGGCTGCCGAGAGAGGACAGTCTGGCTATAGAGACCGGTCGGCACAGACAAACCTGGTTTCCCAGAGAGGACAGTCTGGCTACAGAGACCGGTCGTCACAGACAAACCTGGCTGTCCAGAGAGGACAGTCTGGCTATAGAGACCGGTCGGCACAGACAAACCTGGCTGTCCAGAGAGGAGAGTCTGGCTGCCCAGAGAGGACAGTCTGGAAGCCCAGAGAGGAAAGTCTGGCTATAGAGACCATGTCGTCACAGACAAACCTGGCTGCCGAGAGAGGACAGTCTGGCTATAGAGACCGGTCGGCACAGACAAAACTGACTGCCCAGAGAGGAGAGTCTGGCTATAGAGACCGGTCGGCACAGACAAACCTGGCTGTCCAGAGAGGAGAGTCTGGCTGCCCAGAGAGGACAGTCTGGCTATAGAGACCGGTCAGCACAGACAAAACTGACTGCCCAGAGAGGAGAGTCTGGCTATAGAGACCGGTCGGCACAGACAAACCTGGCTGTCCAGAGAGGAGAGTCTGGCTGCCCAGAGAGGACAGTCTGGCTATAGAGACCGGTCGGCACAGACAAACCTGGCTGTCCAGAGAGGAGAGTGTGGCTGCCCAGAGAGGACAGTCTGGCTATAGAGACCGGTCAGCACAGACAAAACTGGCTGCCCAGAGAGGACAGTCTGGCTATAGAGACCGGTCGTCAAAGACAAACCTGGCTGCCCAGAGAGGACATTCTGGCTATAGAGACCGGTCGTCACAGACAAACCTGGCTGCCCAGAGAGGACAGTCTGGCTATAGAGACCATGTCGTCACAGACAAACCTGGCTGTCCAGAGAGGAGAGTCTGGCTGCCCAGAGAGGACAGTCTGGCTATAGAGACCGGTCATCACAGACAAACCTGGCTGCCCAGAGAGTACAGTATGGCTGCCCAGAGAGGACAGTCTGGCTGCCTAGAGAGGACAGTCTGGCTGCCCAGAGAGGACAGTCTGGCTATAGAGACCGGTCATCACAGATAAACCTAGCTGCCCAGAGAGGACAGTCTGGCTATAGAGACCGGTCGGCACAGACAAACCTGGCTGCCCAGAGAGGACAGTCTGGCTATAGAGACCGGTCGTCACAGACAAACCTGGCTGCCCAGAGAGGACAGTCTGGCCATAGAGACCGGTCATCACAGACAACCCTGGCTGCCCAGAGAGGACAGTCTGGCTATAGAGACCGGTCGTCACAGACAAACCTGGCTGCCCAGAGAGGACAGTCTGGCTATAGAGACCGGTCGTCACAGACAAACCTGGCTGCCCAGAGAGGACAGTTTGGCTACAGAGACCGGTCGTCACAGACAAACCTGGCTGCCCAGAGAGGACAGTCTGGCTGCCCAGAGAGGACAGTCTGGCTGCCCAGAGAGGACAGTCTGGCTATAGAGACCGGTCGGCACAGACAAACCTGGCTGTCCAGAGAGGACAGTCTGGCTATAGAGACCGGTCATCACAGACAAACCTGGCTGCCCAGAGAGGACAGTCTGGCCATAGAGACCGGTCATCACAGACAACCCTTGCTGCCCAGAGAGGACAGTCTGGCTATAGAGACCGGTCGTCACAGACAAACCTGGCTGCCCAGAGAGGACAGTCTGGCTATAGAGACCGGTCGTCACAGACAAACCTGGCTGCCCAGAGAGGACAGTTTGGCTACAGAGACCGGTCGTCACAGACAAACCTGGCTGCCCAGAGAGGACAGTCTGGCTGCCCAGAGAGGACAGTCTGGCTATAGAGACCGGTCGGCACAGACAAACCTGGCTGTCCAGAGAGGACAGTCTGGCTATAGAGACCGGTCGGCACAGACAAACCTGGCTGCCCAGAGAGGACACTCTGGCTATAGAGACCATGTCGTCACAGACAAACCTGGCTGCCGAGAGAGGACAGTCTGGCTATAGAGACCGGTCGGCACAGACAAACCTGGTTTCCCAGAGAGGACAGTCTGGCTACAGAGACCGGTCGTCACAGACAAACCTGGCTGTCCAGAGAGGACAGTCTGGCTATAGAGACCATGTCGTCACAGACAAACCTGGCTGCCGAGAGAGGACAGTCTGGCTATAGAGACCGGTCGGCACAGACAAAACTGACTGCCCAGAGAGGAGAGTCTGGCTATAGATACCGGTCGGCACAGACAAACCTGGCTGTCCAGAGAGGAGAGTCTGGCTGCCCAGAGAGGACAGTCTGGCTATAGAGACCGGTCGGCACAGACAAACCTGGCTGTCCAGAGAGGAGAGTGTGGCTGCCCAGAGAGGACAGTCTGGCTATAGAGACCGGTCAGCACAGACAAAACTGGCTGCCCAGAGAGGACAGTCTGGCTATAGAGACCGGTCGTCAAAGACAAACCTGGCTGCCCAGAGAGGACATTCTGGCTATAGAGACCGGTCGTCACAGACAAACCTGGCTGCCCAGAGAGGACAGTCTGGCTATAGAGACCATGTCGTCACAGACAAACCTGGCTGTCCAGAGAGGAGAGTCTGGCTGCCCAGAGAGGACAGTCTGGCTATAGAGACCGGTCATCACAGACAAACCTGGCTGCCCAGAGAGTACAGTCTGGCTGCCCAGAGAGGACAGTCTGGCTGCCTAGAGAGGACAGTCTGGCTGCCCAGAGAGGACAGTCTGGCTATAGAGACCGGTCATCACAGATAAACCTAGCTGCCCAGAGAGGACAGTCTGGCTATAGAGACCGGTCGGCACAGACAAACCTGGCTGCCCAGAGAGGACAGTCTGGCTATAGAGACCGGTCGTCACAGACAAACCTGGCTGCCCAGGGAGGACAGTCTGGCCATAGAAACCGGTCATCACAGACAACCCTGGCTGCCCAGAGAGGACAGTCTGGCTATAGAGACCGGTCGTCACAGACAAACCTGGCTGCCCAGAGAGGACAGTCTGGCTATAGAGACCGGTCGTCACAGACAAACCTGGCTGCCCAGAGAGGACAGTTTGGCTACAGAGACCGGTCGTCACAGACAAACCTGGCTGCCCAGAGAGGACAGTCTGGCTGCCCAGAGAGGACAGTCTGGCTGCCCAGAGAGGACAGTCTGGCTATAGAGACCGGTCGGCACAGACAAACCTGGCTGTCCAGAGAGGACAGTCTGGCTATAGAGACCGGTCATCACAGACAAACCTGGCTGCCCAGAGAGGACAGTCTGGCCATAGAGACCGGACATCACAGACAACCCTTGCTGCCCAGAGAGGACAGTCTGGCTATAGAGACCGGTCGTCACAGACAAACCTGGCTGCCCAGAGAGGACAGTCTGGCTATAGAGACCGGTCGTCACAGACAAACCTGGCTGCCCAGAGAGGACAGTTTGGCTACAGAGACCGGTCGTCACAGACAAACCTGGCTGCCCAGAGAGGACAGTCTGGCTGCCCAGAGAGGACAGTCTGGCTATAGAGACCGGTCGGCACAGACAAACCTGGCTGTCCAGAGAGGACAGTCTGGCTATAGAGACCGGTCGGCACAGACAAACCTGGCTGCCCAGAGAGGACACTCTGGCTATAGAGACCATGTCGTCACAGACAAACCTGGCTGCCGAGAGAGGACAGTCTGGCTATAGAGACCGGTCGGCACAGACAAACCTGGTTTCCCAGAGAGGACAGTCTGGCTACAGAGACCGGTCGTCACAGACAAACCTGGCTGTCCAGAGAGGACAGTCTGGCTATAGAGACCATGTCGTCACAGACAAACCTGGCTGCCGAGAGAGGACAGTCTGGCTATAGAGACCGGTCGGCACAGACAAAACTGACTGCCCAGAGAGGAGAGTCTGGCTATAGATACCGGTCGGCACAGACAAACCTGGCTGTCCAGAGAGGAGAGTCTGGCTGCCCAGAGAGGACAGTCTGACTATAGAGACCGGTCAGCACAGACAAAACTGGCTGCCCAGAGAGGAGATTCTGGCTATAGAGACCGGTCGGCACAGACAAACCTGGCTGTCCAGAGAGGAGAGTCTGGAAGCCCAGAGAGGAAAGTCTGGCTATAGAGACCATGTCGTCACAGACAAACCTGGCTGCCGAGAGAGGACAGTCTGGCTATAGAGACCGGTCGGCACAGACAAAACTGACTGCCCAGAGAGGAGAGTCTGGCTATAGAGACCGGTCGGCACAGACAAACCTGGCTGTCCAGAGAGGAGAGTCTGGCTGCCCAGAGAGGACAGTCTGGCTATAGAGACCGGTCAGCACAGACAAAACTGACTGCCCAGAGAGGACAGTCCGGCTATAGAGACCGGTCGGCACAGACAAACCTGGCTGTCCAGAGAGGAGAGTGTGGCTGCCCAGAGAGGACAGTCTGGCTATAGAGACCGGTCAGCACAGACAAAACTGGCTGCCCAGAGAGGACAGTCTGGCTATAGAGACCGGTCGTCACAGACAAACCTGGCTGCCCAGAGAGGACATTCTGGCTATAGAGACCGGTCGTCACAGACAAACCTGGCTGCCCAGAGAGGACAGTCTGGCAATAGAGACCATGTCGTCACAGACAAACCTGGCTGCCGAGAGAGGACAGTCTGGCTATAGAGACCGGTCGGCACAGACAAAACTGGCTGCCCAGAGAGGATTGTCTGGCTATAGAGACCGGTCGGCACAGACAAACCTGGCTGTCCAGATAGGACAGTCTGGCTATAGAGACCGGTCGTCACAGACAAACCTGGCTGCCCTGAGAGGACAGTTTGGCTACAGAGACCGGTCGTCACAGACAAACCTGGCTGCCCAGAGAGGACAGTCTGGCTGCCCAGAGAGGAAAGTCTGGCTATAGAGACCGGTCGGCACAGACAAACCTGGCTGTCCAGAGAGGACAGTCTGGCTATAGAGACCGGTCGGCACAGACAAAACCTGGCTGCCCAGAGAGGACAGTCTGGCTATAGAGACCATGTCGTCACAGACAAACCTGGCTGCCGAGAGAGGACAGTCTGGCTATAGAGACCGGTCGGCACAGACAAACCTGGTTTCCCAGAGAGGACAGTCTGGCTATAGAGACCGATCGTCACAGACAAACCTGGCTGCCCAGAGAGGAGAGTCTGGCTATAGAGAACGGTCGTCACAGACAAACCTGGCTGCCCAGAGAGGACAGTCTGGCCATAGAGACCGGTCATCACAGACAAACCTGGCTGCCCAGAGAGGACAGTCTGGCCATAGTGACCGGTCGTCACAGACAAACCTGGCTGTCCAGAGAGGACAGTCTGGCTGCCCAGAGAGGACAGTCTGGCTATAGAGACCGATCGTCACAGACAAACCTGGCTGTCCAGAGAGGACAGTCTGGCTGCCCAGAGAGGACAGTCTGGCTATAGAGACCGGTCGGCACAGACAAACCTGGCTGTCCAGAGAGGACAGTCTGGCTATAGAGACCGGTCGGCACAGACAAACCTGGCTGCCCAGAGAGGACACTCTGGCTATAGAGACCATGTCGTCACAGACAAACCTGGCTGCCGAGAGAGGACAGTCTGGCTATAGAGACCGGTCGGCACAGACAAACCTGGTTTCCCAGAGAGGACAGTCTGGCTACAGAGACCGGTCGTCACAGACAAACCTGGCTGTCCAGAGAGGACAGTCTGGCTATAGAGACCATGTCGTCACAGACAAACCTGGCTGCCGAGAGAGGACAGTCTGGAAGCCCAGAGAGGAGAGTCTGACTATAGAGACCGGTCGGCACAGACAAACCTGGCTGTCCAGAGAGGAGAGTCTGGAAGCCCAGAGAGGAAAGTCTGGCTATAGAGACCATGTCGTCACAGACAAACCTGGCTGCCGAGAGAGGAAAGTCTGGCTATAGAGACCGGTCGGCACAGACAAAACTGACTGCCCAGAGAGGAGAGTCTGGCTATAGAGACCGGTCGGCACAGACAAACCTGGCTGTCCAGAGAGGAGAGTCTGGCTGCCCAGAGAGGACAGTCTGGCTATAGAGACCGGTCAGCACAGACAAAACTGACTGCCCAGAGAGGACAGTCCGGCTATAGAGACCGGTCGGCACAGACAAACCTGGCTGTCCAGAGAGGAGAGTGTGGCTGCCCAGAGAGGACAGTCTGGCTATAGAGACCGGTCAGCACAGACAAAACTGGCTGCCCAGAGAGGACAGTCTGGCTATAGAGACCGGTCGTCACAGACAAACCTGGCTGCCCAGAGAGGACATTCTGGCTATAGAGACCGGTCGTCACAGACAAACCTGGCTGCCCAGAGAGGACAGTCTGGCTATAGAGACCATGTCGTCACAGACAAACCTGGCTGCCGAGAGAGGACAGTCTGGCTATAGAGACCGGTCGGCACAGACAAAACTGGCTGCCCAGAGAGGATTGTCTGGCTATAGAGACCGGTCGGCACAGACAAACCTGGCTGTCCAGAGAGGAGAGTCTGGCTGCCCAGAGAGGACAGTCTGGCTATAGAGACCGGTCATCACAGACAAACCTGGCTGCCCAGAGAGTACAGTCTGGCTGCCCAGAGAGGACAGTCTGGCTGCCTAGAGAGGACAGTCTGGCTGCCCAGAGAGGACAGTCTGGCTATAGAGACCGGTCATCACAGATAAACCTGGCTGCCCAGAGAGGACAGTCTGGCTATAGAGACCGGTCGGCACAGACAAACCTGGCTGCCCAGAGAGGACAGTCTGGCTATAGAGACCGGTCGTCACAGAAAACCTGGCTGCCCAGAGAGGACAGTCTGGCTACAGAGACCGGTCGTCACAGACACACCTGGCTGTCCAGAGAGTACAGTCTGGCTGCCCAGAGAGGACATTCTGGCTGCCCAGAGAGGACAGTCTAGCTATACAGACCAGTCAACTCAGACAAACCTGGCTGCCCAGAGAGGACAGGCTGGCTACAGAGACCGGTCGTCACAGACAAACCTGGCTGCCCAGATAGGACAGTCTGGCTATAGAGACCGGTCGTCACAGACAAACCTGGCTGCCCAGAGAGGACAGTTTGGCTACAGAGACCGGTCGTCACAGACAAACCTGGCTGCCCAGAGAGGACAGTCTGGCTGCCCAGAGAGGAAAGTCTGGCTATAGAGACCGGTCGGCACAGACAAACCTGGCTGTCCAGAGAGGACAGTCTGGCTATAGAGACCGGTCGGCACAGACAAACCTGGCTGCCCAGAGAGGACAGTCTGGCTATAGAGACCATGTCGTCACAGACAAACCTGGCTGCCGAGAGAGGACAGTCTGGCTATAGAGACCGGTCGGCACAGACAAACCTGGTTTCCCAGAGAGGACAGTCTGGCTATAGAGACCGATCGTCACAGACAAACCTGGCTGCCCAGAGAGGAGAGTCTGGCTATAGAGAACGGTCGTCACAGACAAACCTGGCTGCCCAGAGAGGACAGTCTGGCCATAGAGACCGGTCGGCACAGACAAACCTGGTTTCCCAGAGAGGACAGTCTGGCTATAGAGACCGATCGTCACAGACAAAACTGACTGCCCAGAGAGGAGAGTCTGGCTATAGAGACCGGTCGGCACAGACAAACCTGGCTGTCCAGAGAGGAGAGTCTGGCTGCCCAGAGAGGACAGTCTGGCTATAGAGACCGGTCAGCACAGACAAAACTGACTGCCCAGAGAGGACAGTCCGGCTATAGAGACCGGTCGGCACAGACAAACCTGGCTGTCCAGAGAGGAGAGTGTGGCTGCCCAGAGAGGACAGTCTGGCTATAGAGACCGGTCAGCACAGACAAAACTGGCTGCCCAGAGAGGACAGTCTGGCTATAGAGACCGGTCGTCACAGACAAACCTGGCTGCCCAGAGAGGACATTCTGGCTATAGAGACCGGTCGTCACAGACAAACCTGGCTGCCCAGAGAGGACAGTCTGGCTATAGAGACCATGTCGTCACAGACAAACCTGGCTGCCGAGAGAGGACAGTCTGGCTATAGAGACCGGTCGGCACAGACAAAACTGGCTGCCCAGAGAGGATTGTCTGGCTATAGAGACCGGTCGGCACAGACAAACCTGGCTGTCCAGAGAGGAGAGTCTGGCTGCCCAGAGAGGACAGTCTGGCTATAGAGACCGGTCATCACAGACAAACCTGGCTGCCCAGAGAGTACAGTCTGGCTGCCCAGAGAGGACAGTCTGGCTGCCTAGAGAGGACAGTCTGGCTGCCCAGAGAGGACAGTCTGGCTATAGAGACCGGTCATCACAGATAAACCTGGCTGCCCAGAGAGGACAGTCTGGCTATAGAGACCGGTCGGCACAGACAAACCTGGCTGCCCAGAGAGGACAGTCTGGCTATAGAGACCGGTCGTCACAGAAAACCTGGCTGCCCAGAGAGGACAGTCTGGCTACAGAGACCGGTCGTCACAGACACACCTGGCTGTCCAGAGAGTACAGTCTGGCTGCCCAGAGAGGACATTCTGGCTGCCCAGAGAGGACAGTCTAGCTATACAGACCAGTCAACTCAGACAAACCTGGCTGCCCAGAGAGGACAGGCTGGCTACAGAGACCGGTCGTCACAGACAAACCTGGCTGCCCAGATAGGACAGTCTGGCTATAGAGACCGGTCGTCACAGACAAACCTGGCTGCCCAGAGAGGACAGTTTGGCTACAGAGACCGGTCGTCACAGACAAACCTGGCTGCCCAGAGAGGACAGTCTGGCTGCCCAGAGAGGAAAGTCTTTCTATAGAGACCGGTCGGCACAGACAAACCTGGCTGTCCAGAGAGGACAGTCTGGCTATAGAGACCGGTCGGCACAGACAAACCTGGCTGCCCAGAGAGGACAGTCTGGCTATAGAGACCATGTCGTCACAGACAAACCTGGCTGCCGAGAGAGGACAGTCTGGCTATAGAGACCGGTCGGCACAGACAAACCTGGTTTCCCAGAGAGGACAGTCTGGCTATAGAGACCGATCGTCACAGACAAACCTGGCTGCCCAGAGAGGAGAGTCTGGCTATAGAGAACGGTCGTCACAGACAAACCTGGCTGCCCAGAGAGGACAGTCTGGCCATAGAGACCGGTCATCACAGACAAACCTGGCTGCCCAGAGAGGACAGTCTGGCCATAGTGACCGGTCGTCACAGACAAACCTGGCTGACCAGAGAGGACAGTCTGGCTGCCCAGAGAGGACAGTCTGGCTATAGAGACCGATCGTCACAGACAAACCTGGCTGTCCAGATAGGACAGTCTGGCTGCCCAGAGAGGACAGTCTGACTGTTAGAGACCGGTCGGCACAGACAAACCTGGTTTCCCAGAGAGGACAGTCGGGCTACAGAGACCGGTCGTCACAGACAAACCTGGCTGTCCAGAGAGGACAGTCTGGCTGCCCAGAGAGGACAGTCTGGCTATAGAGACCGATCGTCACAGACAAACCTGGCTGTCCAGAGAGGACAGTCTGGCTGCCCAGAGAGGACAGTCTGGCTGTAGAGACCGATCGTCACAGACAAACCTGGCTGTCCAGAGAGGACAGTCTGGCTATAGAGAACTGTCGTCACAGACAAACCTGGCTGCCCAGAGAGGACAGTCGGGCTATAGAGACCGGTCATCACTGACAAACCTGGCTGCCCAGAGAGGACAGTCTGGCTACAGAGACCGGTCGTCACAGACAAACCTGGCTGCCCAGAGAGGAGAGTCTGGCTATAGAGACCGATCGTCACAGACAAACCTGGCTGCCCAGAGAGGAGAGTCTGGCTATAGAGAACGGCCGTCACAGACAAACCTGGCTGCCCAGAGAGGACAGTCTGGCCATAGAGACCGGTCATCACAGACAAACCTGGCTGCCCAGAGAGGACAGTCTGGCCATAGAGACCGGTCATCACAGACAACCCTGGCTGCCCTGAGAGGACAGTCTGGCTATAGAGACCGGTCGTCACAGACAAACCTGGCTGCCCAGAGAGGACAGTCTGGCTATAGAGACCGGTCATCACAGATAAACCTGGCTGCCCAGAGAGGACAGTCTGGCTATAGAGACCGGTCGGCACAGACAAACCTGGCTGCCCAGAGAGGACAGTCTGGCTATAGAGACCGGTCGTCACAGAAAACCTGGCTGCCCAGAGAGGACAGTCTGGCTACAGAGACCGGTCGTCACAGACACACCTGGCTGTCCAGAGAGTACAGTCTGGCTGCCCAGAGAGGACATTCTGGCTGCCCAGAGAGGACAGTCTAGCTATACAGACCAGTCAACTCAGACAAACCTGGCTGCCCAGAGAGGACAGGCTGGCTACAGAGACCGGTCGTCACAGACAAACCTGGCTGCCCAGATAGGACAGTCTGGCTATAGAGACCGGTCGTCACAGACAAACCTGGCTGCCCAGAGAGGACAGTTTGGCTACAGAGACCGGTCGTCACAGACAAACCTGGCTGCCCAGAGAGGACAGTCTGGCTGCCCAGAGAGGAAAGTCTGGCTATAGAGACCGGTCGGCACAGACAAACCTGGCTGTCCAGAGAGGACAGTCTGGCTATAGAGACCGGTCGGCACAGACAAACCTGGCTGCCCAGAGAGGACAGTCTGGCTATAGAGACCATGTCGTCACAGACAAACCTGGCTGCCGAGAGAGGACAGTCTGGCTATAGAGACCGGTCGGCACAGACAAACCTGGTTTCCCAGAGAGGACAGTCTGGCTATAGAGACCGATCGTCACAGACAAACCTGGCTGCCCAGAGAGGAGAGTCTGGCTATAGAGAACGGTCGTCACAGACAAACCTGGCTGCCCAGAGAGGACAGTCTGGCCATAGAGACCGGTCGGCACAGACAAACCTGGTTTCCCAGAGAGGACAGTCTGGCTATAGAGACCGATCGTCACAGACAAAACTGACTGCCTAGAGAGGAGAGTCTGGCTATAGAGACCGGTCGGCACAGACAAACCTGGCTGTCCAGAGAGGAGAGTCTGGCTGCCCAGAGAGGACAGTCTGGCTATAGAGACCGGTCAGCACAGACAAAACTGACTGCCCAGAGAGGACAGTCCGGCTATAGAGACCGGTCGGCACAGACAAACCTGGCTGTCCAGAGAGGAGAGTGTGGCTGCCCAGAGAGGACAGTCTGGCTATAGAGACCGGTCAGCACAGACAAAACTGGCTGCCCAGAGAGGACAGTCTGGCTATAGAGACCGGTCGTCACAGACAAACCTGGCTGCCCAGAGAGGACATTCTGGCTATAGAGACCGGTCGTCACAGACAAACCTGGCTGCCCAGAGAGGACAGTCTGGCTATAGAGACCATGTCGTCACAGACAAACCTGGCTGCCGAGAGAGGACAGTCTGGCTATAGAGACCGGTCGGCACAGACAAAACTGGCTGCCCAGAGAGGATTGTCTGGCTATAGAGACCGGTCGGCACAGACAAACCTGGCTGTCCAGAGAGGAGAGTCTGGCTGCCCAGAGAGGACAGTCTGGCTATAGAGACCGGTCATCACAGACAAACCTGGCTGCCCAGAGAGTACAGTCTGGCTGCCCAGAGAGGACAGTCTGGCTGCCTAGAGAGGACAGTCTGGCTGCCCAGAGAGGACAGTCTGGCTATAGAGACCGGTCATCACAGATAAACCTGGCTGCCCAGAGAGGACAGTCGGGCTATAGAGACCGGTCGGCACAGACAAACCTGGCTGCCCAGAGAGGACAGTCTGGCTATAGAGACCGGTCGTCACAGAAAACCTGGCTGCCCAGAGAGGACAGTCTGGCTACAGAGACCGGTCGTCACAGACACACCTGGCTGTCCAGAGAGTACAGTCTGGCTGCCCAGAGAGGACATTCTGGCTGCCCAGAGAGGACAGTCTAGCTATACAGACCAGTCAACTCAGACAAACCTGGCTGCCCAGAGAGGACAGGCTGGCTACAGAGACCGGTCGTCACAGACAAACCTGGCTGCCCAGATAGGACAGTCTGGCTATAGAGACCGGTCGTCACAGACAAACCTGGCTGCCCAGAGAGGACAGTTTGGCTACAGAGACCGGTCGTCACAGACAAACCTGGCTGCCCAGAGAGGACAGTCTGGCTGCCCAGAGAGGAAAGTCTTTCTATAGAGACCGGTCGGCACAGACAAACCTGGCTGTCCAGAGAGGACAGTCTGGCTATAGAGACCGGTCGGCACAGACAAACCTGGCTGCCCAGAGAGGACAGTCTGGCTATAGAGACCATGTCGTCACAGACAAACCTGGCTGCCGAGAGAGGACAGTCTGGCTATAGAGACCGGTCGGCACAGACAAACCTGGTTTCCCAGAGAGGACAGTCTGGCTATAGAGACCGATCGTCACAGACAAACCTGGCTGCCCAGAGAGGAGAGTCTGGCTATAGAGAACGGTCGTCACAGACAAACCTGGCTGCCCAGAGAGGACAGTCTGGCCATAGAGACCGGTCATCACAGACAAACCTGGCTGCCCAGAGAGGACAGTCTGGCCATAGTGACCGGTCGTCACAGACAAACCTGGCTGTCCAGAGAGGACAGTCTGGCTGCCCAGAGAGGACAGTCTGGCTATAGAGACCGATCGTCACAGACAAACCTGGCTGTCCAGATAGGACAGTCTGGCTGCCCAGAGAGGACAGTCTGACTGTTAGAGACCGGTCGGCACAGACAAACCTGGTTTCCCAGAGAGGACAGTCGGGCTACAGAGACCGGTCGTCACAGACAAACCTGGCTGTCCAGAGAGGACAGTCTGGCTGCCCAGAGAGGACAGTCTGGCTATAGAGACCGATCGTCACAGACAAACCTGGCTGTCCAGAGAGGACAGTCTGGCTGCCCAGAGAGGACAGTCTGGCTGTAGAGACCGATCGTCACAGACAAACCTGGCTGTCCAGAGAGGACAGTCTGGCTATAGAGAACTGTCGTCACAGACAAACCTGGCTGCCCAGAGAGGACAGTCGGGCTATAGAGACCGGTCATCACTGACAAACCTGGCTGCCCAGAGAGGACAGTCTGGCTACAGAGACCGGTCGTCACAGACAAACCTGGCTGCCCAGAGAGGAGAGTCTGGCTATAGAGACCGATCGTCACAGACAAACCTGGCTGCCCAGAGAGGAGAGTCTGGCTATAGAGAACGGCCGTCACAGACAAACCTGGCTGCCCAGAGAGGACAGTCTGGCCATAGAGACCGGTCATCACAGACAAACCTGGCTGCCCAGAGAGGACAGTCTGGCCATAGAGACCGGTCATCACAGACAACCCTGGCTGCCCTGAGAGGACAGTCTGGCTATAGAGACCGGTCGTCACAGACAAACCTGGCTGCCCAGAGAGGACAGTCTGGCTATAGAGACCGGTCGTCACAAACAAACCTGGCTGCCCAGAGAGGACAGTCTGGCCATAGAGACTGGTCATCACAGACAAACCTGGCTGCCCAGAGAGGACAGTCTGGCCATAGAGACCGGTCATCACAGACAAACCTGGCTGCCCAGAGAGGACAGGCTGTGCTCACTCTGCTCTGGGGGAGAGGTAGAGACAGAGCTGCATTTCCTATTACACTGTGACAAATACTCAGACCGAAGATAATATTTTTTCCCATCATTATCATTCAGTACAACGAATTCAAAACTATAAAATATTATGATAAAATAACATTTATTGGGTGACCAGCCAAATATGTGTCCTCCTGCCACAACCTGAGGGACAGCCAGGGAAAAGTGCAGTGTAATGTCATAAATATTTCCCTTGTAGTTTAGTTTTGTCTTTCATACCAGGTCATGTGTCTTCTCAGTCAGGTTGACACTGGTCTGCTACTATTGCTCTAATGTATTATTATTCTGATTAATATTGTTGTTGTAGTTGTTGTAAAGTCTATTGAATTGAGAGGAGGGAGAGGAAGGAGAGGAGGGAGAAGAGAGGGAGAGTAGGGAGAGATAGAAAGAGGAGGGAGAGAAGGGCGAGGAGGGGAGAAGTGGAGAAAAGATGGGAGAGGTCAAGCGATAGAGAGAGGAAGTAGAGGGAGAAGAGGGAGGAGAGAGGACAGGAGGAGAGGAGAGAGGAGGGAGAAGAGGGAGAAGAGGAGAGGAGAGAGGACAGGAGGAGAGGAGAGAGGAGGGAGAAGAGGGAGAAGAGAGGAGGGAGAAGAGGGAGAAGAGGGGAGGAGAGGACAGGAGGAGAGGAGAGAGGAGGGAGAAGAGGGAGAAGAGGGAGGAGAGAGGACAGGAGGAGAGGAGAGAGGAGGGAGAAGAGGGAGAAGAGAGGAGGGAGAAGAGGGAGAAGAGGGGAGGAGAGAGGACAGGAGGAGAGGAGAGAGGAGGGAGAAGAGGGAGAAGAGGGGAGGAGAGAGGACAGGAGGAGAGGAGAGAGGAGGGAGAAGAGGGGAGGGAGAGAGGACAGGAGGAGAGGAGAGAGGAGGGAGAAGAGGGGAGGAGAGAGGACAGGAGGAGAGAGGAGGGAGAGGAGTGAGAAGAGGGAGGCAAGAGGAGAAGAGGGAGAGGAGGGAGAAGAGGGGAGGAAAGAGGAGGGAGAGGAGTGAAAGAGGGGAGGCAAGAGGAGAAGAGGGAGAGGAGGAGAAAGAGGGGAGGAGAGAGGAGGGAGAGGAGAGAAGAGGGAGAGGAGAGAAGAGAGGAGGAGAGAGGAGAGGGAGAAGAGGGGGAGGAGAGAGGAGAGGAGAGGGAGAAGAGGGGAGGCGAGAGGAGGAAGAGGGAGAGGAGAGAGAAGAGGGAGAAGAGGGGAGGAGAGAGAGGAGAGGAGGGAGAGGAGAGAGGAGGGGAGAGGAGAGAAGAGGGGAGGAAGAGAGGAGGGAGAGGAGGGAGTGGAGAGAGAAGAGGGGAGGAGAGAGGAGAGGAGGGAGAGGAGAGAGGAGAGAGAAGGGGGGAGTGATAGAGAGAAGAGGGAGAAGATCCCTGTCATACATAGAGGTGGGAGCTAACAGTGTTCAGCCATGTTCAGTCTAGTTCTATCAGTCAGTCTAGTTCTATCAGTCAGTCAGTCAGTCTGTCTGTCCGTCAGGCCTAGTTCTATCAGTCAGTCTGTCTGTCCGTCAGTCTAGTTCTATCAGTCAGTCTAGTTCTATCAGTCAGTCAGTCAGTCTGTCTGTCCGTCAGCCTAGTTCTATCAGTCAGTCTGTCTGTCCGTCAGTCTAGTTCTATCAGTCAGTCTAGTTCTATCAGTCAGTCTGTCTGTCCGTCAGTCTAGTTCTATCAGTCAGTCTAGTTCTATCAGTCAGTCAGTCTGTCTAGTTCTACCAGTCAGTCACTCAGTCAGTCTAGTTCTACCAGTCTGTCTATCAGTCTAGTTCTATCAGTCAGTCTGTCTGTCCGTCAGTCTAGTTCTATCAGTCAGTCAGTCTAGTTCTATCAGTCTGTCTATCAGTCTAGTTCTATCAGTCAGTCAGTCAGTCAGTCAGTCTAGTTCTATCAGTCAGTCAGTCTGTCTGTCAGTCAGTCTAGTTCTATCAGTCAGTCAGTCTGTCAGTCTAGTTCTATCAGTCAGTCAGTCTGTCTGTCCGTCAGTCATTCTAGTTCTATCAGTCAGTCAGTCTGTCAGTCTAGTTCTATCAGTCAGTCAGTCTGTCTGTCCGTCAGTCAGTCTGTCTAACAGTCTAGTTCTATCAGTCAGTCAGTCAGTCAGTCTAGTTCTATCAGTCTGTCAGTCAGTCTAGTTCTATCAGTCAGTCAGTCAGTCTAGTTCTATCAGTCAGTCAGTCAGTCAGTCTAGTTCTATCAGTCAGTCAGTCTGTCTGTCAGTCAGTCTAGTTCTATCAGTCAGTCAGTCAGTCAGTCTAGTTCTATCAGTCTGTCTATCAGTCTAGTTCTATCAGTCAGTCTATCAGTCTAGTTCTATCACTCAGTCAGTCAGTCAGTCAGTCTAGTTCTATCAGTCAGTCTATCAGTCTAGTTCTATCAGTCTAGTTCTATCAGTCAGTCTATCAGTCTAGTTCTATCACTCACTCAGTCAGTCAGTCAGTCAGTCAGTCAGTCTAGTTCTATCAGTCTGTCTATCAGTCTAGTTCTATCAGTCAGTCAGTCAGTCAGTCTGTCTGTCTGTCAGTCAGTCTAGTTCTATCAGTCAGTCAGTCTGTCAGTCTAGTTCTATCAGTCAGTCAGTCAGTCTAGTTCTATCAGTCAGTCAGTCAGTCTAGTTCTATCAGTCAGTCAGTCAGTCAGTCTAGTTCTATCAGTCTGTCTATCAGTCTAGTTCTATCAGTCAGTCAGTCAGTCTAGTTCTATCAGTCAGTCAGTCAGTCAGTCTAGTTCTATCAGTCTGTCTATCAGTCTAGTTCTATCAGTCAGTCAGTCAGTCTAGTTCTATCAGTCAGTCAGTCAGTCAGTCTAGTTCTATCAGTCTGTCTATCAGTCTAGTTCTATCAGTCAGTCAGTCAGTCTAGTTCTATCAGTCAGTCAGTCAGTCAGTCAGTCTAGTTCTATCAGTCAGTCAGTCAGTCAGTCTAGTTCTATCAGTCAGTCAGTCTGTCTGTCAGTCAGTCTAGTTCTATCAGTCAGTCAGTCTGTCAGTCTAGTTCTATCAGTCAGTCAGTCTGTCTGTCCGTCAGTCATTCTAGTTCTATCAGTCAGTCAGTCTGTCAGTCTAGTTCTATCAGTCAGTCAGTCTGTCAGTCTGTCCGTCAGTCTAGTTCTATCAGTCTAGTTCTATCAGTCTGTCTAACAGTCTAGTTCTATCAGTCTGTCAGTCTGTCAGTCAGTCTAGTTCTATCAGTCTGTCAGTCTGTCAGTCAGTCTAGTTCTATCTCCTCTCCTCTCCTCTCCTCTCCTCTCCTCTCCTCTCCTCTCCTCTCCTCTCCTCTCCTCTCCTCTCCTCTCCTCTCCTCTCCTCTCCTCTCCTCTCCTCTCCTCTCCTCTCCTCTCCTCTCCTCTCCCCACACTCCTCTCTCCCCCATCCTCTCCTCTCCCCTCAACTCCTTCCGTGCGTGAAAGCTTAGCAAAAAGAAAGGAAAAGTAATCAAATAATTTTTCTCCCTTTCAGTCAGTCAGTCAGTCAGTCAGTCAGTCAGTCAGTCAGTCTAGTTCTATCACTCAGTCAGTCAGTCAGTCAGTCTAGTTCTATCACTCAGTCAGTCAGTCAGTCAGTCTAGTTCTATCAGTCAGTCTATCAGTCTAGTTCTATCACTCAGTCAGTCAGTCAGTCTAGTTCTATCAGTCAGTCAGTCTGTCAGTCTAGTTCTATCAGTCAGTCAGTCAGTCTAGTTCTATCAGTCAGTCAGTCAGTCTAGTTCTATCAGTCATTCAGTCAGTTAGTCTAGTTCTATCAGTCTGTCTATCAGTCTAGTTCTATCAGTCAGTCAGTCAGTCTAGTTCTATCAGTCAGTCAGTCAGTCTAGTTCTATCAGTCTGTCTATCAGTCTAGTTCTATCAGTCAGTCAGTCAGTCTAGTTCTATCAGTCTGTCTATCAGTCTAGTTCTATCAGTCAGTCAGTCAGTCAGTCTAGTTTATCAGTCAGTCAGTCAGTCTGTCAGTCTAGTTCTATCAGTCAGTCAGTCTGTCTGTCCGTCAGTCAGTCTAGTTCTATCAGTCAGTCAGTCAGTCTAGTTCTATCAGTCAGTCAGTCAGTCTAGTTCTATCAGTCAGTCAGTCAGTCAGTCTAGTTCTATCAGTCAGTCTGTATGTCTGTCAGTCAGTCTAGTTCTATCAGTCAGTCAGTCAGTCAGTCTAGTTCTATCAGTCAGTCTAGTTCTATCAGTCAGTCTGTCTGTCAGTCTGTCCGTCAGTCTAGTTCTATCAGTCAGTCTAGTTCTATCAGTCAGTCAGTCTGTCAGTCTGTCCGTCAGTCTAGTTCTATCAGTCAGTCAGTCTATCTGTCAGTCAGTCAGTCTAGTTCTATCAGTCTAGTTCTATCTGTCAGTCAGTCAGTCAGGCTAGTTCTGTCAGTCTGTCAGTCAGTCTAGTTCTATCAGTCAGTCAGTCTATCTGTCAGTCAGTCAGTCTAGTTCTATCAGTCTAGTTCTATCTGTCAGTCAGTCAGTCAGGCTAGTTCTGTCAGTCTGTCAGTCTAGTTCTATCTCCTCTCCTCTCCTCTCCTCTCCTCTCCTCTCCTCTCCTCTCCTCTCCTCTCCTCTCCTCTCCTCTCCTCTCCTCTCCTCTCCTCTCCTCTCCTCTCCTCTCCTCTCCTCTCCTCTCCTCTCCTCTCCTCTCCTCTCTTCTCCTCTCCTCTCCTCTCCTCTCCCCACACTCCTCTCTCCCCCATCCTCTCCTCTCCCCTCAACTCCTTCCGTGCGTGAAAGCTTAGCAAAAAGAAAGGAAAAGTAATCTAATCATTTTTTCTCCCTTTCAGTCAGTCAGTCAGTCAGTCAGTCTAGTTCTATCACTCAGTCAGTCAGTCAGTCAGTCTAGTTCTATCACTCAGTCAGTCAGTCAGTCAGTCTAGTTCTATCAGTCAGTCTATCAGTCTAGTTCTATCACTCAGTCAGTCAGTCAGTCAGTCTAGTTCTATCAGTCAGTCAGTCAGTCTGTCTGTCTGTCAGTCAGTCTAGTTCTATCAGTCAGTCAGTCTGTCAGTCTAGTTCTATCAGTCAGTCAGTCAGTCTAGTTCTATCAGTCAGTCAGTCAGTCTAGTTCTATCAGTCTGTCTATCAGTCTAGTTCTATCAGTCAGTCAGTCAGTCTAGTTCTATCAGTCAGTCAGTCAGTCTAGTTCTATCAGTCTGTCTATCAGTCTAGTTCTATCAGTCAGTCAGTCAGTCTAGTTCTATCAGTCTGTCTATCAGTCTAGTTCTATCAGTCAGTCAGTCAGTCAGTCTAGTTCTATCAGTCAGTCAGTCAGTCTGTCAGTCTAGTTCTATCAGTCAGTCAGTCTGTCTGTCCGTCAGTCAGTCTAGTTCTATCAGTCAGTCAGTCAGTCTAGTTCTATCAGTCAGTCAGTCAGTCTAGTTCTATCAGTCAGTCAGTCAGTCAGTCTAGTTCTATCAGTCAGTCTGTATGTCTGTCAGTCAGTCTAGTTCTATCAGTCAGTCAGTCAGTCAGTCTAGTTCTATCAGTCAGTCTAGTTCTATCAGTCAGTCTGTCTGTCAGTCTGTCCGTCAGTCTAGTTCTATCAGTCAGTCTAGTTCTATCAGTCAGTCAGTCTGTCAGTCTGTCCGTCAGTCTAGTTCTATCAGTCAGTCAGTCTATCTGTCAGTCAGTCAGTCTAGTTCTATCAGTCTAGTTCTATCTGTCAGTCAGTCAGTCAGGCTAGTTCTGTCAGTCTGTCAGTCAGTCTAGTTCTATCAGTCAGTCAGTCTATCTGTCAGTCAGTCAGTCTAGTTCTATCAGTCTAGTTCTATCTGTCAGTCAGTCAGTCAGGCTAGTTCTGTCAGTCTGTCAGTCTATCTGTCAGTCAGTCAGTCTAGTTCTATCAGTCTAGTTCTATCTGTCAGTCAGTCAGTCAGGCTAGTTCTGTCAGTCTGTCAGTCTAGTTCTATCTCCTCTCCTCTCCTCTCCTCTCCTCTCCTCTCCTCTCCTCTCCTCTCCTCTCCTCTCCTCTCCTCTCCTCTCCTCTCCTCTCCTCTCCTCTCCTCTCCTCTCCTCTCCTCTCCCCACACTCCTCTCTCCCCCATCCTCTCCTCTCCCCTCAACTCCTTCCGTGCGTGAAAGCTTAGCAAAAAGAAAGGAAAAGTAATCTAATCATTTTTTCTCCCTTTGATTTGGTATTAGCATTACTGTCTGTTTGTCTCGACAACCACCAGCCATTACTAACCCACACGATACATCAGCGGGATCACGGCATAGTATTTTGTTCTGCACCACAACAGTCACTAACACTACTCTGTTTTGTACACCCAATGTGTTTCTAAATGCCATCTCTTGTTAACTTAACATGTGGGAGTTTTTTTTAAATAACTAAACTAAATAATAACTCGCTAAAACGCTGAGTTGGAACGTTCTGGAATTCCGGATGTTGGGGAACGGGATTTTCAAATAGGAGCAACTCGAGCTTCAATTCTATTTATATTCCCAGGCAATTTAGGAAATTCATTGAGTTTACACCAAACCGGTCATCTGACCCTCTCTCTCTCTCTCTCTCTCTCTCTCTCTGATCATTCCTTAGAACTCCCTCCCTGATCATTCCTTATTCAACCTCAATCTACCTCCCTGATCATTCCTTATTCAACCTCAATCTACCTCCCTGATCATTACTCATTCAACCTCAATCTACCTCCCTGATCATTCCTTATTCAACCTCAATCTACCTCCCTGATCATTCCTCTTTCAACCCCAATCTACCTCCCTGATCATTCCTTATTCAACCTCAATCTACCTCCCTGATCATTCCTCATTCAACCTCAATCTACCTCCCTGATCATTCCTCATTCAACCTCAATCTACCTCCCTGATCATTCCTCATTCAACCTCAATCTAACTCCCTGATCATTCCTCTTTCAACCCCAATCTACCTCCCTGATCATTCCTCATTCAACCTCAATCTACCTCCCTGATCATTCCTCATTCAACCTCAATCTACCTCCCTGATCATTCCTCATTCAACCTCAATCTAACTCCCTGATCATTCCTCTTTCAACCCCAATCTACCTCCCTGATCATTCCTCATTCAACCTCAATCTACCTCCCTGATCATTCCTCATTCAACCTCAATCTACCTCCCTGATCATTCCTTATTCAACCTCAATCTACCTCCCTGATCATTCCTTATTCAACCTCAAACTACCTCTCTGATCATTCCTTATTCCTTATTCAACCTCAATCTACCTCCAGATCCCTGATCATTCTTTTTAAACCTCAAACTACCAGAGCGTCAGTGTGTGACGTGTTAAGGGGACAGACGTGCGTGTGTGTTTCCTTGGCTTGCGATGGAGTTGTGATGACGTTGGTGTTGACTGCCAGAGAAAAACTTTCTGTCGTTTCCAGCTCTTCTGTCTTATTATTGACTTGGCCGAAGAGGTCGTCAAATCAAAACGGAGCAGCTTTACGCTTTCACAGTAGCAAACACACCGAATATCCTGCTGATGAAGAGCGGTAACTAACGGTGTAAATGAATACACACTATCACTATGACTACCATTCATTATCAATTATATTATTCAATGTTACTGTATCCCCAAGTTCAATTAATTTCAAGATGGCGTTTGGGAACGGTACCGCTTTGAAGCTGAAGCCTGAGAGAGAGAGAGAGAGAGAGAGAGAGAGAGAGAGAGAGAGAGAGAGAGAGAGAGAGAGAGGGAGAGAGAGAGAGAGAGAGAGAGAGAGAGAGAGAGAGAGAGAGAGAGAGAGAGACGGGTGGACAGAGAGAGGGAGGGAGAGAGAGAGAGAGAGAGAGAGGGAGAGAGAGAGAGGGAGAGAGAGAGAGAGAGAGAGAGAGAGGGGTGGACAGAGAGAGGGGGAGAGAAAGAGAGAGAGAGAGAGAGAGAGACAGAGAGGGAGAGAGAGAGAGAGGGGTGGACAGAGAGAGGGGAGAGAGAGAGGGAGAGAGAGAGAGAGGGAGAGAGAGGGGTGGACAGAGAGAGGGGGGAGAGAAAGAGAGAGACCATTGTAGAGGGGTGTACAAATGGCTAAAGGACACAAGATAAAATAAATAAGCATGAGAGAGGGGTGGACAGAGAGAGGGGGAGAGAGAGAGAGAGAGAGAGGGAGAGAGAGAGAGAGAGAGAGAGAAGAGGGGGAGAGAGAGAGAGATAGAGAGAGAGAGAGAGAGAGAGAGAAGAGGGGGAGAGAGAGAGAGAGAGGAGAGGGAGAGAGAGTGAGAGTGAGAGAGAGAGAGAGAGAAGAGGGGGGGAGAGAGAGAGAGAGAGACAGAGAGAGAGAGAGAAGAGGGGGAGAGAGAGAAAGAGAGAGACAGAGACAGAGAGACAGAGAGCGTTAGAAAGAGTGCTGGCAGGTAGCTCTGGATTGGGTCAAAGCCTGTGTCTGTGTCTGGGGTGTTATTCGTTGTGGAAACAGACCTGGCATTTCACTACACCCGCAATAACATCTGCTAAACACGTGTGTGTGACCGATACAATTAGATTTGATAAGTTTTGATTTAGAAGCCGTGGATTACCACTGTAGAGGAGAGAGAGGATGACAAATACCTCTCCTCTACTCTACTGTAGTCTACTCTACTCTACTGTATTCTACACTACTCTACTCTACTGTAGTCTACTCTACTGTATTCTACACTACTCTACTGTAGTCTACTCTACTCTACTGTAGTCTACTCTACTCTACTGTGGTCTACTTTACTCTACTGTATTCTACTCTACTCTACTGTAGTCTACTCTACTGTAGTCTACTCTACTCTACTGTAGTCTACTCTACTGTAGTCTACTCTACTCTACTTTACTGTAGTCTACTCTACTGTAGTCTACTCTACTCTACTGTAGTCTACTGTACTGTAGTCTACTCTACTCTACTGTAGTCTACTCTACTCTACTGTAGTCTACTCTACTGTAGTCTACTCTACTCTACTGTAGTCTACTCTACTGTAGTCTACTCTACTGTAGTCTACTCTACTCTACTGTAGTCTACTGTACTGTAGTCTACTCTACTCTACTGTAGTCTACTCTACTCTACTGTAGTCTACTCTACTGTAGTCTACTCTACTCTACTGTAGTCTACTCTACTGTAGTCTACTCTACTGTAGTCTACTCTACTGTGGTCTACTCTACTGTAGTCTACTCTACTCTTCTGTAGTCTACTCTACTGTAGTCTACTCTACTGTAGTCTACTCTACTGTGGTCTACTCTACTGTAGTCTACTCTACTGTAGTTTACTCTACTCTACTGTAGTCTACTCTACTCTACTGTAGTCTACTCTACTGTAGTCTACTCTACTGTAGTCTACTGTACTGTAGTCTACTCTACTGTAGTCTACTCTACTGTGGTCTACTGTACTGTAGTCTACTCTACTCTACTGTAGTCTACTGTACTGTAGTCTACTCTACTCTACTGTATTCTACACTACTCTACTCTACTGTATTCTACACTACTCTACTCTACTGTATTCTACTCTACTTTACTGTAGTCGACTCTACTCTACTTTACTGTAGTCGACTCTACTCTACTCTACTCTACTGTGGTCTACTCTACTGTAGTCTACTCTACTCTACTCTACTGTAGTCTACTCTACTGTAGTCTACTCTACTCTACTGTAGTCTACTCTACTCTACTTTACTGTAGTCTACTCTACTGTAGTCTACTCTACTCTACTGAAGTCTACTCTACTGTAGACTACTGTAGTCTACTGTACTTTACTGTAGTCGACTGGGCTGGGGCTGTCTGCCAGGCTGATAGTGGGCTGGGGGATGGACTGTGGGTATCTGTCTGGCTGATAGTGGGCTGGGGGATGGACTGTGGGTGTCTCTCTGGCTGATAGTGAGCTGGGGCTGTCTGCCAGGCTGATAGTGGGCTGGGGGATGGACTGTGGGTGTCTGTCTGGCTGATAGTGAGCTGGGGCTGTCTGTCTGGCTGATAGTGGGCTGTCTGCCAGGCTGATAGTGGGCTGGGGCTGTCTGTCAGGCTGATAGTGTCCTGGGGCTGTCTGTCAGGCTAATAGTGTCCTGGGGCTGTCTGTCAGGCTGATAGTGTCCTGGGGCTGTCTGTCAGGCTGATAGTGGGCTGAGGCTGTCTGCCAGGCTGATAGTGGGCTGGGGGTTGGATTGTGGTCCCTCCTGTACTCTCTGTTCACCCACGACTGCGTGGCCAAGTACAACTCCAACACTATCATTACGTTTGCTGACGACACAACAGTTGTAGAGGCCTGACAACGATGAGACAGACTATAGGTGCCGACAGAGATGGCCGCCTCGCTTCGCGTTCCTAGGAAACTATGCAGTTTTTTGTTTTTTTACGTGTTATTTCTTACATTAGTACCCCAGGTCATCTTAGGTTTCATTACATACAGTCGAGAAGAACTACTGAATATAAGATCAGCGTCAACTCACCATCAGTACGACCAAGAATATGTTTTTCGCGACGCGGATCCTGTGTTCTGCCTTACAAACAGTACAACGGAGTGGATCCTATGCAGCGACCCAAAAAAACGACTCCGAAAGAGAGGGAAACGAGGTGGTCTTCTGGTCAGACTCCGGAGACGGGCACACCGTGCACCACTCCCTAGCATTCTTCTTGCCAATGTCCAGTCTCTTGACAACAAGGTTGATGAAATCCGAGCAAGGGTAGCATTCCAGAGGGACATCAGAGACTGTAACGTTCTTTGCTTCACGGAAACGTGGCTCACTGGAGAGACGCTATCCGAAGCGGTGCAGCCAACGGGTTTCTCCACGCATCGCGCCGACAGAAACAAACATCTTTCTGGTAAGAAGAGGGGCGGGGGCGTATGCCTTATGGCCAACGTGACATGGTGCAATGAAAGAAACATACAGGAACTCAAATCCTTCTGTTCACCTGATTTAGAATTCCTCACAATCAAATGTAGACCGCATTATCTACCAAGAGAATTCTCTTCGATTATAATCACAGCCGTATATATCCCCCCCAAGCAGACACATCGATGGCTCTGAACAAACTTTATTTAACTCTCTGCAAACTGGAAACGATTTATCCGGAGGCTGCATTCATTGTAGCTGGGGAATTTTAACAAGGCTAATCTGAAAACAAGACTCCCTAAATTTTATCAACATATCGATTGCGCAACCAGGGGTGGAAAGACCTTGGATCATTGTTACTCTAACTTCCGCGACGCATATAAGGCCCTGCCCAGCCCCCCTTTCGGAAAAGCTGACCACGACTCCATTTTGTTGATCCCTGCCTACAGACAGAAACTAAAACAAGAGGCTCCCACGCTGAGGTCTGTCCAACGCTGGTCCGACCAAGCTGACTCCACACTCCAAGACTGCTTCCATCACGCGGACTGGGACATGTTTCGTATTGCGTCAGACAACAACATTGACGAATACGCTGATTCGGTGTGCGAGTTCATTAGAACGTGCGTTGAAGATGTCGTTCCCATAGCAACGATTAAAACATTCCCTAACCAGAAACCGTGGATTGATGGCAGCATTCGTGTGAAACTGAAAGCGCGAACCACTGCTTTTAATCAGGGCAAGGTGTCTGGTAACATGACCGAATACAAACAGTGCAGCTATTCCCTCCGCAAGGCTATCAAACAAGCTAAGCGCCAGTACAGAGACAAAGTAGAATCTCAATTCAACGGCTCAGACACAAGAGGCATGTGGCAGGGTCTACAGTCAATCATGGACTACAGGAAGAAATCCAGCCCAGTCACGGACCAGGATGTCTTGCTCCCAGGCAGACTAAATAACTTTTTTGCCCGTTTTGAGGACAATACTGTGCCACTGACACGGCCTGCAACGAAAACATGTGGTCTCTCCTTCACTGCAGCCGAGGTGAGTAAGACATTTAAACGTATTAACCCTCGCAAGGCTGCAGGCCCAGATGGCATCCCCAGCCGCGCCCTCAGAGCATGCGCAGACCAGCTGGCCGGTGTGTTTACGGACATATTCAATCAATCCCGTTACCAGTCTGCTGTTCCCACATGCTTCAAGAGGGCCACCATTGTTCCTGTTCCCAAGAAAGCTAAGGTAACTGAGCTAAACGATTACCGCCCGTTGCACTCACATCCGTCATCATGAAGTGCTTTGAGAGACTAGTCAAGGACCATATCACCTCCACCCTACCTGACACCCTAGACCCACTCCAATTTGCTTACCGCCCAAATAGGTCCACAGACGATGCAATCTCAACCACACTGCACACTGCCCTAACCCATCTGGACAAGAGGAATACCTATGTGAGAATGCTGTTCATCGACTACAGCTCGGCATTCAACACCATAGTACCCTCCAAGCTTGTCATCAAGCTCGAGACCCTGGGTCTCGACCCCGCCCTGTGCAACTGGGTACTGGACTTCCTGACGGGCCGCCCCCAGGTGGTGAGGGTAGGCAACAACATCTCCTCCCCGCTGATCCTCAACACTGGGGCCCCACAAGGGTGCGTTCTGAGCCCTCTCCTGTACTCCCTGTTCACCCACGACTGCGTGGCCACGCACGCCTCCAACTCAATCATCAAGTTTGCGGACGACACAACAGTGGTAGGCTTGATTACCAACAACGACGAGACGGCCTACAGGGAGGAGGTGAGGGCCCTCGGAGTGTGGTGTCAGGAAAATAACCTCACACTCAACGTCAACAAAACTAAGGAGATGATTGTGGACTTCAGGAAACAGCAGAGGGAACACCCCCATATCCACATCGATGGAACAGTAGTGGAGAGGGTAGCAAGTTTTAAGTTCCTCGGCATACACATCACAGACAAACTGAATTGGTCCACTCACACAGACAGGATCGTGAAGAAGGCGCAGCAGCGCCTCTTCAACCTCAGGAGGCTGAAGAAATTCGGCTTGTCACCAAAAGCACTCACAAACTTCTACAGATGCACAATCGAGAGCATCCTGGCGGGCTGTATCACCGCCTGGTATGGCAACTGCACCGCCCTCAACCGTAAGGCTGTCCAGAGGGTAGTGAGGTCTGCACAACGCATCACCGGGGGCAAACTACCTGCCCTCCAGGACACCTACACCACCCGATGCTACAGGAAGGCCATAAAGATCATCAAGGACATCAACCACCCAAGCCACTGCCTGTTCACCCCGCTGTCATCCAGAAGGCGAGGTCAGTACAGGTGCATCAAAGCTGGGACCGAGAGACTGAAAAACAGCTTCTATCTCAAGGCCATCAGACTGTTAAACAGCCACCACTAACATTGAGTGGCTGCTGCCAACACACTGTCAATGACACTGACTCAACTCCAGCCACTTTAATAATGGGAATTGATGGGAAATGATGTAAATATATCACTAGCCACTTTAAACAATGCTACCTTATATAATGTTACCTACCCTACATTATTCATCTCATATGCATACGTATATACTGTACTCTATATCATCGACTGCATCCTTATGTAATACATGTATCACTAGCCACTTTAACTATGCCACTTTGTTTACATACTCATCTCATATGTTATACTGTACTCGATATCATCAACTGTATCTTGCCTATGCTGCTCTGTACCATCACTCATTCATATATCCTTATGTACATATTCTTTATCCCCTTACACTGTGTATAAGACAGTCGTTTTTTGGAATTGTTAGTTAGATTACTTGTTCGTTATTACTGCATTGTCGGAACTAGAAGCACAAGCATTTCGCTACACTCGCATTAACATCTGCTAACCATGTGTATGTGACAAATAAATTTTGATTTGATTTGATTTGATTTGATTAGGGAGAAGGTCAGAGACCTGGTGGTAGAGGCCTGATCACCGACAACGATGAGACAACCTATAGGGAGTAGGTCAGAGACCTGGTGGTAGAGGGCTGATCACCGACAACGATGAGACAGCCTATAGGGAGGAGGTCAGAGACCTGGTGGTAGAGGCCTGATCACCGACAACGATGAGACAACCTATAGGGAGTAGGTCAGAGACCTGGTGGTAGAGGGCTGATCACCGACAACGATGAGACAGCCTATAGGGAGGAGGTCAGAGACCTGGTGGTAGAGGCCTGATCACC